>NW_027649941.1:5000-32500 GCF_965287045.1 Carcharhinus amblyrhynchos | reverse complement strand
CTCCCGTGAACACAATGGCAAAGTCCCACTGGTTAATGTTTTCCCTGCTGACCATAGAGAATTGGTTAATGAGTTCCATGACCAAAACTGAACTGGTTAATGAGTTGCCATGTGGGCTGGCGGCTGCGGTTGGCTCTAATAAGTGTAGGTGGGCTTAATAAACGCCTAAGGGAGCAATTTGAAGAGGTAGCCGAGGGAAAGAGCGCATACCTCGGCCTGAGGAGTGAAGTAGGGGTGGGTGTGTTGTGTAAGTGTGGGGACGGGAGTGTTTGTGGTTTTGTGGCCGGTGTTTTGGGTGCGGTGTACGGGCATGGGTTGAGTGATAGCGGTGGGTGCTGGACGAGTGGCTGAGGCAGCTTGGGGGTTACGTTGGAGTGTGTGGCGGGCTTGTGGGTGCGTTGGGCGGGCAGGAGCGGGGAGGTGAGGGCCAGTGGGAGTGGATGCCTGGAGAAGCAGGGGGAGAAGGTGGGCGATTGGGAGTGAGGCTGTGGGGGGGAGATCAAGCTGTTGGCGGGCTTGTGGGTGCCTTGGACGGGCAGCAGCGGGGAGAAGGCGTGCAGGCAGCGGGGAGAAGACGAACCAGTGGGAGTGGATGCCTGGAGAAGCAGGGGGAGAAGGTGAACCATTGGGAGTCAGTCTCTGGCGGTAGTGGGGGGGGAGATCAAGCTGTTGGCGGGCTTGTGCGCGCCTTGCACGGGCAGCAGCGGGGAGAAGGCGTGCAGGCAGCGGGGAGAAGACGAACCAGTCGGAGTGGATGACTGGACAAGCAGGGGGAGAAGGTGGACCATTGGGAGTCATTCTCTGGCGGTAGCGGGGGGGAGATCAAGCTGTTGGCGGGCTTGTGGGTGCCTTGCACGGGCAGCAGCGGGGAGATGATGAGCCAGTGGGAGTGAGTGCCTGCAGAAGCAGGGGGGAGAAGGTGGACCATTGGGAGTCAGTCTCTGGTGGTAGTGGGGGGGAGATCAAGCTGTTGGCGGGCTTGTGGGTGCCTTGAACGGGCAGCAGCGGGGAGATGATGAGCCAGTGGGAGTGAGTGCCTGCAGAAGCAGGGGGGAGAAGGTGGACCATTGGGAGTCAGTCTCTGGTGGTAGTGGGGGGGAGATCAAGCTGTTGGCGGGCTTGTGGGTGCCTTGCACGGGCAGCAGCGGGGAGATGATGAGCCAGTGGGAGTGGATGCCTGGAGAAGCAGGGGGAGAAGGTGGGCGATTGGGAGTGAGGCTGTGGGGGGGAGATCAAGCTGTTGGCGGGCTTGTGCGTGCCTTGGGCGGGCAGCAGCGTTGAGAAGGCGTGCAGGCAGCGGGCAGAAGACGAACCAGTGGGAGTGGATGACTGGAGAAGCAGGGGGAGCAGGTGGACCATTGGGAGTCAGTCTCTGGCGGTAGTGGGGGGGAGATCAAGCTGTTGGCGGGCTTGTGGGTGCCTTCAACGGCCAGCAGCGGGGAGATGATGAGCCAGTGGGAGTGAGTGCCTGGAGAAGCAGGGGGGAGAAGGTGGACCATTGGGAGTCAGTCTCTGGTGGTAGCGGGGGGGAGATCAAGCTGTTGGCGGGCTTGTGCGCGCCTTGCACGGGCAGCAACGGGGAGATGATGAGCCAGTGGGAGTGAGTGCCTGGAGAAGCAAGGGGGGGCGGGGGGCGACATTCACCAGTTAGACTGGAGAAGCAGGGGGGAAACCAGGTGCTCCTGTTGCCTGGAGCAGGAGGGAAAACATTAACCAGTCGGTCTTGGTGCCTGGAGCAGGAGGGAAACCATTAACCAGTCGGACATAGTCCCTGCAGAAGCTGGGGGGAACACGTTAACCAGTAGGACTTAGTCTGTGGAGAAGCCGGGGCAAAACATGAACCAACCGTGGGGAAAACATTAACCAGTCGGGCAAAACATTAACCAGTCGGGCAAAACATTAACCAACCGGGGAAAACATGAACCAACCGGGGGAAAACATGAACCAGTGGGACTTGGCCACTGGCTGGATGGGCAAATCATTCAGCGACCGTGGGGGAAGCTTGAACCAATGACGGGGAAAACATTAACCGGTGGGAATTGGTCCCTGGAAAAGCAGGGGCAAAACACTAACCAGTCGGGCTGACTGCCTGGAGCAGAAGGGAAAGCACTTACCAGTTGGACATGGTGCCTGCAGAAGCTTGGGGAAAGGACGGACCAGTCGGACTTAGTCTCTGGAGAAACAGGGGCAAAGCATTAACCAACCGAGGGCAAAACATTAACCAGTCGAGGAAAACATGAACCACTGCGGCAAAACATTAACCAGTCGGGCAAAACATTAACCACTCGGGCAAAACATTAACCAGTCGGGCAAAACATTAACCACTCGGGCAAAACATTAACCAGTCGGGCAAAACATTGACCAACTGGGCAAAACATTAATCAGTCGGGGAAAACATTAACCAACTGGGCAAAACATTAACCACTCGGGCCCAACATGAACCCGGGGGACTTGGGCTCTGCCTGGATGGGCCACACATGATGCAACGGTGGGGAAAGCATGAACCGACCGTGGGGATACCATTAACCAGTTGGACCTAGCCCCTGGAGAACCGTGGGAAAGAGATCAACCACTTGGGCTTGGTCCCTGGAGAACCGAGGGGAAAACATTAACCAGTTGACCATAGTCCCTGCAGAAGCAGGGGCACAGCATCCACCATCCGTGGGGAATACCTCAACCAGTCTTGCCGAACATTAACCAGTCGGGCAAAACATTAACCAACTGGGCAAAACATTAACCAGTCGTGCAAAACATTAACCACTCGGGCAAAACATTAACCAGTCGGGCAAAACATTAACCAGCTGGGGAAAACATTAACCACTCGGGCCAAACATGAACCTGGGGGACTTGGGCTCTGCCTGGATGGGCCACACGTGATGCAACGGTGGGGAAAGCATGAACCAACCGTGGGGAAAACATTAACCAGTTGGACCTAGCCCCTGGAGAACCGTTGGGGGAAAGATGAACCAGTTGGGCTTGGTCCCTGGAGAACCGAGGGGAAAACATTCACCAGTTGGCCATAGTCCCAAGAGAAGCAGGGGCACAGCATCCACCAACCGTCGGGAAAACATGAACCAGTCGGGCAAAACATTAACCACTCGGGCAAAACATTAACCAGCCGGGCAAAACATTAACCAACTGGGGAAAACATTAACCAGTCGGGCAAAACATGAAGCAGTGCGACTTGGGCTCTGCCTGGCTGGGCCACACATTCAGCCACGGTGGGGAAAGCATGAACCAACCGTGAGGAAAACATTAAGCAGTCGGACCTTGTCCCTGGAGGAACGAGGGGAAAACATTAACCAGTTGGCCGTAGTCCCTGGAGAAGCAGGGGCAAAACATGAACCAGTCGGACCTTGTCCCTGGAGAAGCGAGGGGAAAACACTCATCAGTTGGCCCGAGTCCCTGGAGAAGCATGGGCGCCGCATCAACCATCCGCGGGGAAAACATTAACCAGTCGGGCAAAACATTAACCAGTCGGGCAAAACATTAACCAGTCGGGCAAAACATTAACCAACCGGGCAAAACATTAACCAGTGGGGCTTAGGGTCCCGCTGGGCGGGCAAAACATGAAACAGCGGTGGGGAAGGCATGGACCAACCACGGGGAAGTCATTCAGCAGTGGGACTGGGTCCCTGGAGGAGCAGGGGGGGAAAACATTGACCCGTCGGGCCTGGTCCCTGGAGAAGCGAAGGGGAAAACATTAACCAGTGGTGCTTCGTCCCTGGAGAACCGACGGGAAAACGGTAACCAGTTGGGCTCGCTCCCTGTAGAAGCAGGGGCAAAACGTCAGCCAACCGTGGGGAAAACATTAACCAGCCGGGCAAAACATGAACCACTCGGGCAAAACATTAACCAACTGGGGAAAACATTAACCAGTCGGACAAAACATTAACCAGTCGGACAAAACATTAATCAGTGGGGCTTAGGGTCTGGCTGGGTGGGCAAAACATGAAACAAGGGTGGGGAAGGCACGAACCAACCATGGGAAAGTCATTAAACAGTGGGACTTGGTCCCCGGAGAAGCAGGGGGAAAACACTAACCAGTCGGGCCTCGTCCCTGGAGAACCGAGGGGAAAACATGAACCGGGTGGCCATAGTCCCTGGAGAAGCAGGGGCACAGCATCAACCATCCTTGGGAAAACATTAACCAGTCGGGCAAAACATTAACCAGTCGGGGAAAACATTAACCAGTCGGGCAAAACATTCACCACTTGGGCAAAACATTAACCAGTCGGACAAAACATTAACCAACCGGGCAAAACATTAACCAGTGGGGCTTAGGGTCTGGCTGGGTGGGCAAAACATGAAACAAGGGTGGGGAAGGCACGAACCAACCATGGGAAAGTCATTAAACAGTGGGACTTGGTCCCCGGAGAAGCAGGGGGAAAACACTAACCAGTCGGGCCTCGTCCCTGGAGAACCGAGGGGAAAACATTAACCGGGTGGCCATAGCCCCTGGAGAAGCAGGGGCACAGCATCAACCATCCTTGGGAAAACATTAACCAGTCGGGCAAAACATTCACCAGTCGGGGAAAACATTAACCAGTCGGGCAAAACATTAACCACTTGGGCAAAACATTAACCAGTCGGACAAAACATTAACCAACCGGGCAAAACATTAACCAGTGGGGCTTAGGGTCTGCCTGGGTGGGCAAATCGTGAAACAACGGTGGGGACGGCATGAACCAACCACGGGGAAGTCATCAAACAGTGGGACTTGGTCCCTGGAGGAGCAAGGGGGAAAACATTCACCAGTCGGGCCTGGTCCCTGGGGAAGTGAAGCGTAAAACATGAACCAGTTGTGCTTGGTCCCTGGAGAGCCGAGGGGAAAACGTTAACCCGTTGGGCTCGCTCCCTGGAGAAGCAGGGGCAAAACGTCAGCCAGCCGTGGGGAAAACATTAACCAGCAGGGCAAAACATTAACCAGTCGGGGAAAACATTAACCAGTCGGGCAAAACATTAACCAGTTGGGCAAAACATTAACCACTCGGGCAAAACATTAACCAACCGGGCAAAACATTAACCAGTGGGGCTTAGGGTCTCGCTGGGTGGGCCAAACATGGATCAACGGTGGGGAAGGCATGGACCAAGCATGGGGAAGTCATTCAACAGTGGGACTAGGTCCCTGGAGGAGCAGGGGGGAAAACATTCACCCGTCGGGCCTGGTGCCTGGAGAACCGAGGGGAAAACATGAACCAGTGGTGCTTGGTCCCTGGAGAACCGAGGGGAGAACATTAACCAGTGGGGCTCGCTCCCTGGAGAAGCAGGGGCGAAACGTTAGCCAACCGTGGGGAAAACATGAACCAGTCGGGCAAAACATTAACCAGTTGGGCAAAACATTAACCAGTTGGGCACAACATTAACCACTCGGGCAAAACATTAACCAGTGGGGCTTAGGGTCTCGCTGGGTGCGCCAAACATGGAACAACGGTGGGGCAGGCATGGACCAACCATGGGGAAGTCATTCAACAGTGGGACTTGGTCCCTGGAGGAGCCGGGGGGATAACATTCACCCGTCGGGCCTGGTCCCTGGAGAAGCGAAGGGGAAAGCATGAACCAGTGGTGCTTCGTCCCTGGAGAACCGAGGGGAAAACATGAACCCGTTGGGCTCGCTCCCTGGAGAAGCAGGGGCAAAACGTTTGCCAGCCGTGGGGAAAACATTAACCAGTAGGGCAACACATTAACCACTCGGGCAAAACATTAACCAGTTGGGCAAAACATTAACCAGTCGGACAAAACATTAACCAACCGGGCAAAACATTAACCAGTGGGGCTTGGGGTCTGTCTGGGTGGGCAAATCGTGAAACAACGGTGGGGACGGCATGAACCATCCATGGGGAAGTCATCAAACAGTGGGACTTGGTCCCTGGAGGAGCAAGGGGGAAAACATTCACCAGTCGGGCCTGGTCCCTGGGGAAGTGAAGCGGAAAACATTAACCAGTTGTGCTTGGTCCCTGGAGAGCCGAGGGGAAAACATTAACCCGTTGGGCTCGCTCCCTGGAGAAGCAGGGGCAAAACGTTAGCCAGCCGTGGGGAAAACATTAACCAGTAGGGCAAAACATTAACCAGTCGGGGAAAACATTAACCAACTGGGCAAAACATTAACCAGTCGGACAAAACATTAACCAACCGGGCAAAACATTAACCCGTGGGGCTTAGGGTCTGCGTGGGTGGGCAAATCGTGAAACAACTGTGGGGACGGCATGAACCAACCATGGGGAGGTGATTAAACAGTGGGACTTGGTCCCTGGAGGAGCAGGGGGAAAACATGAACCCGTCGGGCCTGGTGCCTGGAGAACCGAGGGGAAAACATGAACCAGTGGTGCTTGGTCCCTGGAGAACCGAGGGGAAAACGTTAACGAGTTGGGCTTGCTCCCTGGAGAAGCAGGGGCGAAACATGAACCAACCGCGGGCAAAACATTAACCAGCCGGGCAAAACATTAACCAGTCGGGCAAAACATTAACCAATAGGGCAAAACATTAACCAGTGGGGCTTAGGGTCTGTCTGGGTGGGCAAATCGTGAAACAAAGGTGGGGACGGCACGAACCAACCTTGGGGAAGTCATTAAACAGTGGGACTTGGTCCCTGGAGGAGCAGGGGGAAAACATTCACCCGTCGGGCCTGGTGCCTGGAGAACCGAGGGGAAAACATGAACCAGTGGTGCTTGGTCCCTGGAGAAACGCGGGGAAATCATTAACCAGTTGGGCTTCCTCCCTGGAGAAGCAGGGGCGAGACATGAACCAACCGTGGGCAAAACATTAACCAGTCGGGCAAAACATTAACCAGTCGGGGAAAACATTAACCAACTGGGCAAAACATTAACCAGTCGGACAAAACAGTAACCAACCGGGCAAAACATTAACCACTGGGGCTTAGGGTCTGGCTGGGTGGGCAAATCGTGAAACAACGGGTGGGGACGGCATGAACCAACCTTGGGGAAGCCATTACACAGTGGGACTTGGTCCCTGGAGGGGCAGGGGGAAAACATGAACCCGTCGGGCCTGGTGCCTGGAGAACCGAGGGGAAAACATTAACCAGTGGTGCTTGGTCCCTGGAGAACCGAGGGGAAAACATTAACCAGTCGGGCGTGCTCCCTGGAGAAGCAGGGGCGAAACATGAACCAACCGTGGGCAAAACATTAACCAGTCGGGCAAAACATTAACCAGTCGGGGAAAACATTAACCAGTCGGGCAAAACATTAACCAACTGGGGAAAACATTAACCAACCGGGCAAAACATTAACCAGTGGGGCTTAGGGTCCGTCTGGTTGGGCAAATCATGAAACCACGGTGGGGACGGCATGAACCAACCATGGGGAAGTCATTCAACAGTGGGACTTGGTCCCTGGAGGAGCAGGGGGAAAACATAAACCAGTTCGGCTGGGTGACTGGAGAAGCGCAGGGGAAAACATTAACCAGTGGTGCTTGGTCCCTGGAGAACCGAGGGGGAAACATTAACCAGTCGGGCCTGCTCCCTGGAGAAGCAGGGGCGAAACATGAACCAACCGTGGGCAAAACATTAACCAGTCGGGCAAAACATTAACCAACTGGGCAAAACATTAACCAGTCGGACAAAACATTAACCAGTCGGGCAAAACGTTAACCGGTCGGGCTTAGGGTCTGTCTGGGTGGGCAAATCGTCAGAGAACGGTGGGGACGGCATGAACCAACCTTGGGGAAGTCATTCAACAGTGGGACTTGGTCCCTGGAGGAGCAGGGGGGAAAACATGAACCCGTCGGGCCTGGTGCCTGGAGAACCGAGGGGAAAACATTAACCAGTGGTGCTTGGTCCCTGGAGAACCGAGGGGAAAACATTAACCAGTTGGGCGTACTCCCTGGAGAAGCAGGGGCAAAACGTTAGCCAGCCGTGGGGAAAACATTAACCAGTAGGGCAAAACATTAACCAGTCGGGCAAAACATTAACCAACTGGGCAAAACATTAACCAGTCGGACAAAACATTAACCAGTCGGGCAAAACGTTAACCGGTCGGGCTTAGGGTCTGTCTGGGTGGGCAAATCGTCAGAGAACGGTGGGGACGGCATGAACCAACCTTGGGGAGGTCATTCAACAGTGGGACTTGGTCCCTGGAGGAGCAGGGGGGAAAACATTCACCCGTCGGGCCTGGTGCCTGGAGAACCGAGGGGAAAACATGAACCAGTGGTGCTTGGTCCCTGGAGAACCGAGGGGAAAACATTAACCAGTTGGGCGTACTCCCTGGAGAAGCAGGGGCAAAACGTTAGCCAGCCGTGGGGAAAACATTAACCAGTAGGGCAAAACATTAACCAGTCGGGCAAAACATTAACCAACTGGGCAAAACATTAACCAGTCGGACAAAACATTAACCAGTCGGGCAAAACGTTAACCGGTGGGGCTTAGGGTCTGTCTGGGTGGGCAAATCGTCAGAGAACGGTGGGGGCGGCATGAACCAACCTTGGGGAAGTCATTCCACAGTGGGACTTGGTCCCTGGCGGAGCAGGGGGGAAAACATTCACCCGTCGGGCCTGGTGCCTGGAGAACCGCGGGGAAAACATTAACCAGTGGTGCTTGGTCCCTGGAGAACCGAGGGGAAAACATTAACCAGTTGGGCGTACTCCCTGGAGAAGCAGCGGCAAAACGTTAGCCAGCCGTGGGGAAAACATTAACCAGCAGGGCAAAACATTAACCAGTCGGGCAAAACATTAACCAACTGGGCAAAACATTAACCAGTCGGACAAAACATTAACCAGTCGGGCAAAACATTAACCGGTGGGGCTTAGGGTCTGTCTGGGTGGGCACATCGTCAGAGAACGGTGGGGACGGCATGAACCAACCTTGGGGAGGTCATTCAACAGTGGGACTTGGTCCCTGGAGGAGCAGGGGGGAAAACATTCACCCGTCGGGCCTGGTGCCTGGAGAACCGAGGGGAAAACATTAACCAGTGGTGCTTGGTCCCTGGAGAACCGAGGGGAAAACATTAACCAGTGGTGCTTGGTCCCTGGAGAACCGAGGGGAAAACATTAACCAGCCGTGGGGAAAACATTAACCAGTAGGGCAAAACATTAACCAGTCGGGCAAAACATTTACCAACTGGGCAAAACATTAACCAGTCGGACAAAACATTAACCAGTCGGGCAAAACATTAACCGGTGGGGCTTAGGGTCTGGCTGGGTGGGCAAATCGTGAGACAAAGGGTGGGGACGGCATGAACCAACCTTGGGGAGGTCATTCAACAGTGGGACTTGGTCCCTGGAGGAGCAGGGGGGAAAACATTCACCCGTCGGGCCTGGTGCCTGGAGAACCGAGGGGAAAACATTAACCAGTGGTGCTTGGTCCCTGGAGAACCGAGGGGAAAACATTAACCAGTTGGGCTTGCTCCCTGGAGAAGCAGGGGCGAAACATGAACCAACCGTGGGCAAAACATTAACCAGCCGGGCAAAACATTAACCAGTCGGGCAAAACATTAACCGACTGGGGAAACCATTAACCAGTCGGGCAAAACATTAACCAACTGGGCAAAACATGAACCAGTGGGGCTTAGGGTCTGGCTGGGTGGGCAAATCGTGAAACAACGGTGGGGAAGGCATGAACCAAACATGGGGAAGTCATGACAAAGTGGGGCTTGGTCCCTGGAGGAGCAGGGGGAAAACATTCACCCGTCGGGCCCTGTCCCTGGAGAAGCGAAGGGGAAAACATTATCCAGTGGTGCTTGGTCCCTGGAGAACCGAGGGGAGAACATTAACCAGTTGGGCTTGCTCCCTGGAGAAGCAGGGGCGAAACATGAACCAGCCGTGGGCAAAACATTAACCAGTGGGGCAAAACATTAACCAGTCGGGCAAAACATTAACCAACTGGGGAAAACATTAACCAGTCGGGCAAAACATTAACCAACCCGGCAAAACATTAACCAGTGGGGCTTAGGGTCCGTCTGGTTGGGCAAATCATGAAACAACGGTGGGGACGGCATGAACCAACCATAGGGACGTCATTCAACAGTGGGACTTGGTCCCTGGAGGAGCAGGGGGAAAACATAAACCAGTTGGGCTGGGTGACTGGAGAAGCGCAGGGGAAAACATTAACCAGTGGTGCTTGGTCCCTGGAGAACCGAGGGGGAAACATTAACCAGTCGGGCCTGCTCCCTGGAGAAGCAGGGGCGAAACATGAACCAACCGTGGGCAAAACATTAACCAGTCGGACAAAACATTAACCAGTCGGGCAAAACGTTAACCGGTGGGGCTTAGGGTCTGTCTGGGTGGGCAAATCGTCAGAGAACGGTGGGGACGGCATGAACCAACCTTGGGGAAGTCATTCAACAGTGGGACTTGGTCCCTGGAGGAGCAGGGGGGAAAACATTCACCCGTCGGGCCTGGTGCCTGGAGAACCGAGGGGAAAATATTAACCAGTGGTGCTTGGTCCCTGGAGAACCGAGGGGAAAACATTAACCCGTTGGGCGTACTCCCTGGAGAAGCAGGGGCAAAACGTTAGCCAGCCGTGGGGAAAACATTAACCAGTAGGGCAAAACATTAACCAGTCGGGCAAAACATTTACCAACTGGGCAAAACATTAACCAGTCGGACAAAACATTAACCAGTCGGACAAAACATTAACCGGTGGGGCTTAGGGTCTGTCTGGGTGGGCAAATCGTCAGAGAACGGTGGGGACGGCATGAACCAACCTTGGGGAGGTCATTCAACAGTGGGACTTGGTCCCTGGAGGAGCAGGGGGGAAAACATTCACCCGTCGGGCCTGGTGCCTGGAGAACCGAGGGGAATACATTAACCACTGGTGCTTGGTCCCTGGAGAACCGAGGGGAAAACATTAACCAGTTGGGCGTTCTCCCTGGAGAAGCAGGGGCAAAACGGTAGCCAGCCGTGGGGAAAACATTAACCAGCAGGGCAAAACATTAACCAGTCGGGGAAAACATTAACCAACTGGGCAAAACATTAACCAGTCGGACAAAACATTAACCAGTCGGGCTAAACATTAACCGGTGGGGCTTAGGGTCTGTCTGGGTGGGCAAATCGTGAGAGAACGGTGGGGAAGGCATGAACCAAACATGGGGAAGTCATGACACAGTGGGGCTTGGTCCCTGGAGGAGCAGGGGGAAAACATGAACCCGTCGGGCCTGGTGCCTGGAGAACCGAGGGGAAAACATGAACCACTGGTGCTTGATCCCTGGAGAACCGAGGGGAAAACATTAACCCGTTGGGCTTGCTCCCTGGAGAAGCAGGGGCGAAACATGAACCAACCGTGGGCAAAACATTAACCAGTGGGGCAAAACATTAACCAGTCGGGCAAAACATTAACCAACTGGGGAAAACATTAACCAGTCGGGCAAAACATTAACCAACCCGGCAAAACATTAACCAGTGGGGCTTAGGGTCTGGCTGGGTGGGCAAATCGTGAATCCACGGTGGGGACGGCATGAAACAACCATGGGGAAGTCATTAAAGAGTGCGGCTTGGTCCCTGGAGAAGCAGGGGGAAAACATGAACCCGTCGGGCCTGGTGCCTGGAGAACCGAGGGGAAAACATGAACCACTGGTGCTTGATCCCTGGAGAACCGAGGGGAAAACATTAACCCGTTGGGCTTGATCCCTGGAGAAGCAGGGGCGAAACATGAACCAACCGTGGGCAAAACATTAACCAGTCGGGCAAAACATTAACCAGTCGGGCAAAACATTAACCAACTGGGGAAAACATTAACCAGTCGGGCAAAACATTAACCAACCTGGCAAAACATTAACCAGTGGGGCTTAGGGTCTGGCTGGGTGGGCAAATCGTGAATCCACGGTGGGGACGGCATGAAACAACCATGGGGAAGTCATTAAAGAGTGCGGCTTGGTCCCTGGAGAAGCAGGGGGAAAACATGAACCCGTCGGGCCTGGTGCCTGGAGAACCGAGGGGAAAACATGAACCACTGGTGCTTGATCCCTGGAGAACCGAGGGGAAAACATTAACCCGTTGGGCTTGCTCCCTGGAGAAGCAGGGGCGAAACTTGAACCAACCGTGGGCAAAACATTAACCAGTCGGGCAAAACATTAACCAGCCGGGCAAAACATTAACCAACCGGGCAAAACATTAACCAGTGGGGCTCACGGTCTGGCTGGGTGGGCAAAACGTGAATCCACGGTGGGGACGGCATGAACCAAGCATGGGGAAGTCATTCAACTGTGGGACTTAGTCCCTGGAGAAGCGAAGGGGAAAACCTTAACCAGTCGGGCTTGCTCCCTTGCAGAAGCAGGGGCAAAACGTTCACCAGTCGGGCCTGGCCCCTGGAGAAGCGAAGGGGAAAACATTAGCCAGTAGTGCTTGGTCCCTGGAGAACCGAGGGGAAAACATTAACCAGTTGCACTTGCTCCCTGGAGAAGCAGGAGCACAGCATGAACCAACCGTGGGGAAAACATTAACCAGTCGGGCAAAACATGAACCAACCGGGGAAAACATTAACCAGTCGGGCAAAACATTAACCAGTCCGAATTCGGGTCTGGCTGGATGGGCAAAGCATGGAACAACGGTGGGGAAAGCATGATCCAACCACCGGGAAGTCATTCAACTGTGGGACTTGGCCCCTGGAGAAGCAGGGGGAAAACATTAACCAGTCGGGGCTGGGTGCCTGGAGAAGCTGGGGGAAAGCATTAACCAGTTGTGCTTGGTCCCTGGAGAACCGAGGGGAAAGCGTTCAACAGTTGAACAGAGTCCCTGGCGACGCAGGGGCACAGCATCAAACAACCGTGGGGAAAACATTAACCAGTCAGGCCAAACATTAACCAGTCGGGGAAAACATTAACCAACTGGGGAAAACATTAACCAGTCGGACAAAACATTAACCAGTCGGGGAAAACAGGAACCAACTGGGGAAAACATTACCCAGTCGGACAAAACATTAACCAACCGGGCAAAACATTAACCCGTGGGGCTTAGGGCCTGGCTCGATGGGCAAGACATGAACCAGCCGTGGGGAAAACTTGAACCAGTGGGACTTGGAGCCTGGAGAAGCAGGGGGGGGGGTGGATAACATGAACCGGTCGGGGAAAACTTTCACCTCTTCCCCCTTTATCTCTGTGTCCCAGTAAGCTGATTCAGTGTGAATGTAGGCCTTGCTTGTGAGGCGAATCATTCATGTTGACACCTTTAAATATCGATCCCCCCTCTCTCTGCCTGTCTGTCTCTCCCTCTCTCTCACTGTCCCTCTCTCTCAGTAACTTCCCTGCAGTGTTCATGTAAGCCTGACTTCTGACACTTGAGAAACTTTAAAAACTCGCTCTCTCTGCCAGTTCAGGCACAGCTTGAGTGTTCGAGTGAGAGGGGGGGAGGGGTGAGTATTGAAGCAGGTGCAGGCAGCTGTCAACAAAGCTTTGAAGAAACGGCAGGCAATGTTTGTAAACATGCTGAGGGAACGGCAAAGTCAGTGTGTCAGCCAGGTGGGGGAAGGGAGGCTTCCACTTGCTGCTGCTGCTGCTGCTGCTGTTTGGGCCATGACAGTTCCCTTTTTTATTGTACCCTCTGGACAAGCAGGGACAAGACATGAACCTGGTGTACTGAGTCCCTGTAGAAGCGAGAGGAAAACATTCACCAGTCGGATGTGGTCTCCGGAGAAGCAGGGGCAAAACATTAACCAGTCGGAGAAATCATTAACCAGTGGCACTTGGTGCATAGAGAAGCGAGGGGAAAACATTAACCAGCCGGACATCGTCCCTGGAGAAGCCAGGGGACAACATGAACCAGTCGGACTTTGTCTCTGGCGAAGCAGGGGCAAAAGATGAACCAACCGCGGGGGAAAACATTAACCCACCGGGGAAAACATTAACCAGTCGGGGAAAACTTTCACCTCTCCCTCTGTCTCTCTGTGTCCCAGGAAGCTGATCCAGTCTGAATGTAGGCCTTGCTTGTGAGGCGAATCATTCACGTTGACACCTTTGAATATCGATTCCCCCCTCTCTCTCTGCCTGCCTGCCTGCCTGTCTGTCTGTCTGTCTGTCTGCCTGACTCTCTCAGTAACTTCACTTCAATGTGAATGTAAGCCTGACTTCGGACACTTCATCCACTTTAAAAACTCACTCGCTGCCTCTCGCAGTTCCGGCACAGGTCGAGTGCTGGATTGAGTGCGCGGGAGAGGTGAGTGTTGACACAGGTGCAGGTAACTGTCAACAAAGCTTTGAAGAAATGACATGCAGTGTTTGTAAACATGCTGAGGTTATGGGAAGGTCAGTGTATCAGCCAGGTGGGGCAAGGGAGGCTTCCACTTGCCAGGGGAAAACAGTAACCAGCTGCTGCTGCGGTATGGGCAATGGCAGTCCCCCCCTTGGATTTTGTACCCTCTGCACAAGCAGGAGCAAAACATGAACCACTTGGACGTGCTGCCTGGAGCAGAAGGGAAAACATTCACCGCTTAGACTCTGGTCCCTGGGGTCGAAGGGAAGACGTGAAACCAGTTGCACTTAGTCTCCAGAGAAGCAGGGGCAAAACACTCACCAGTCGGGGAAAACATGAACCAGTCGGACCGAGTCCCCGGAGAAGCGGCGGGGAAAGCATTCACCAGGCAGCAGGAGTCCCTGGAGAACCGAGGGGAAAACATTAACCAGTTGGGCTTGGTCCCTGTAGCAGCAGAGGCAAAACATTCACCAGACGGGGAAAACATTAACCAGTCGGGCAAAACATTAACCAGGAAGCCGCAGCCGCTGGTGCATCATGCAAGTCATTAACCAGTCGGTACTTTGTCCCTGGGAGCAGCAGGGAAAGCATAAACCAGCCGGGGAAAACATTAACCAGAAAGCCGCAGCCGCTGCAGCATCGTGGAAGCCATTGACCAGTCGGTACATTGCCCCTGGGAGCAGCAGGGAACACATTAACCAGTCGGGCAAAACATTAACCAGTCGGGCAAAACATTTACCAGAAAGCTGCAGCCGCTGGAGGACCGTGGAAGTCATTAACCAGTCGGTACTTTGTCCCTGGGAGCAGCAGTGAAAACATTGACCCGTCGGGGAAAACATTAAGCAGCAAGCCGCAGCCGCTGGAGGATCGTGGAAGTCATTAACCAGTCGGTACTTTGTCCCTGGGAGCAGCAGGGAACACATTAACCAGTCGGGCAAAACATTAACCAGTCGGGCAAAACATTAACCAGAAAGCTGCAGCCGCTGGAGGATCGTGGAAGTCATTAACCAGTCGGTACTTTGTCCCTGGGAGCAGCAGGGAACACATTAACCAGTCGGGCAAAACATTAACCAGCCGGGCAAAACATTAACCAGAAAGCTGCAGCCGCTGGAGGATCGTGGAAGTCATTAACCAGTCGGTACTTTGTCCCTGGAGCAGCAGTGAAAACAATACCCCGTCGGGCAAAACATTAACCAGAAAGCCGCAGCCGCTGGAGGATCGTGGAAGTCATTAACCAGTCGGTACTTGGTCCCTGGGAGCAGAAGGGAAAACATTAACCAGCCGGGGAGAACATTAAACAGGAAGCCACAGCCGCTGGAGGATCGTGGAAGTCATTAACCAGTCGGTACTTTGTCCCTGGGAGCAGCAGGCAAAACATTAAACCGTCGGGGAAAAGATTGAGCAGCAAGCCGCAGCCGCTGGAGCATCGTGGAAGTCATTAACCAGTCGGTACTTTGTCCCTGGAGCAGCAGGCAAAACATTAACCAGTCGGGCAAAACATTAACCAGAAAGCCGCAGCCGCTGGAGCATCGTGGAAGTCATTAACCAGTCGGTACTTTGTCCCTGGAGCAGCAGGCAAAACATTAACCAGCCGGGGAAAACATTGAGCAGCAAGCCGAAGCCGCTGGAGCATCGTGGAAGTCATTAACCAGTCGGTACTTTGTCCCTGGAGCAGCAGGCAAAACATTAACCAGCCGGGGAAAACATTGAGCAGCAAACCGCAGCCGCTGGAGCATCGTGGAAGTCATTAACCAGTCGGTACTTTGTCCCTGGAGCAGCAGGCAAAACATTAACCAGTCGGGGAAAACATTGAGCAGCAAGCCGCAGCCGCTGGAGCATCGTGGAAGTCATTAACCAGTCGGTACTTTGTCCCTGGAGCAGCAGGCAAAACATTAACCAGCCGGGGAAAACATTGAGCAGCAAGCCGCAGCCGCTGGAGCATCGTGGAAGTCATTAACCAGTCGGTACTTTATCCCTGGAGCAGCAGGCAAAACATTAACCAGTCGGGGAAAACATTGAGCAGCAAGCCGCAGCCGCTGGAGCATCGTGGAAGTCATTAACCAGTCGGTACTTTGTCCCTGGAGCAGCAGGCAAAACATTAACCAGCCGGGGAAAACATTGAGCAGCAAGCCGCAGCCGCTGGAGCATCGTGGAAGTCATGAACCAGTCGGTACTTTGTCCCTGGAGCAGCAGGCAAAACATTAACCAGTCGGGGAAAACATTGAGCAGGAAGCCGCAGCCGCTGGAGCATCGTGGAAGTCATTAACCAGTCGGTACTTTGTCCCTGGAGCAGCAGGCAAAACATTAACCAGTCGGGGAAAACATTGAGCAGGAAGCCGCAGCCGCTGGAGCATCGTGGAAGTCATTAACCAGTCGGTACTTTGTCCCTGGAGCAGCAGGCAAAACATTAACCAGCCGGGGAAAACATTGAGCAGCAAGCCGCAGCCGCTGGAGCATCGTGGAAGTCATTAACCAGTCGGTACTTTGTCCCTGGAGCAGCAGGCAAAACATTAACCAGTCGGGGAAAACATTGAGCAGCAAGCCGCAGCCGCTGGAGCATCGTGGAAGTCATTAACCAGTCGGTACTTTGTCCCTGGAGCAGCAGGCAAAACATTAACCAGCCGGGTTAAACATTGAGCAGCAAACCGCAGCCGCTGGAGCATCGTGGAAGTCATTAACCAGTCGGTACTTTGTCCCTGGAGCAGCAGGCAAAACATTAACCAGTCGGGGAAAACATTGAGCAGCAAGCCGCAGCCGCTGGAGCATCGTGGAAGTCATTAACCAGTCGGTACTTTGTCCCTGGAGCAGCAGGCAAAACATTAACCAGTCGGGGAAAACATTGAGCAGCAAGCCGCAGCCGCTGGAGCATCGTGGAAGTCATTAACCAGTCGGTACTTTGTCCCTGGAGCAGCAGGCAAAACATTAACCAGCCGGGGAAAACATTGAGCAGCAAGCCGCAGCCGCTGGAGCATCGTGGAAGTCATTAACCAGTCGGTACTTTGTCCCTGGAGCAGCAGGCAAAACATTAACCAGTCGGGGAAAACATTGAGCAGGAAGCCGCAGCCGCTGGAGCATCGTGGAAGTCATTAACCAGTCGGTACTTTGTCCCTGGAGCAGCAGGCAAAACATTAACCAGTCGGGGAAAACATTGAGCAGGAAGCCGCAGCCGCTGGAGCATCGTGGAAGTCATTAACCAGTCGGTACTTTGTCCCTGGAGCAGCAGGCAAAACATTAACCAGCCGGGGAAAACATTGAGCAGCAAGCCGCAGCCGCTGGAGCATCGTGGAAGTCATTAACCAGTCGGTACTTTGTCCCTGGAGCAGCAGGCAAAACATTAACCAGTCGGGGAAAACATTGAGCAGCAAGCCGCAGCCGCTGGAGCATCGTGGAAGTCATTAACCAGTCGGTACTTTGTCCGTGGAGCAGCAGGCAAAACATTAACCAGTCGGGGAAAACATTGAGCAGCAAGCCGCAGCCGCTGGAGCATCGTGGAAGTCATTAACCAGTCGGTACTTTGTCCCTGGAGCAGCAGGCAAAACATTAACCAGTCGGGGAAAACATTGAGCAGCAAGCCGCAGCCGCTGGAGCATCGTGGAAGTCATTAACCAGTCGGTACTTTGTCCCTGGAGCAGCAGGCAAAACATTAACCAGCCGGGGAAAACATTGAGCAGCAAGCCGCAGCCGCTGGAGCATCGTGGAAGTCATTAACCAGTCGGTACTTTGTCCCTGGAGCAGCAGGCAAAACATTAACCAGTCGGGGAAAACATTGAGAAGCAAGCCGCAGCCGCTGGAGCATCGTGGAAGTCATTAACCAGTCCGAACTTTGTCCCTGGAGCAGCACGGAAAACATTAACCAGTGGCGGAAAGCATGAAGCAGTCGGAGAAAACATTAACCACCAACGCCGCAGCCGCTGGAGCGTCGGGCAAGTCATTAACCCGTCGAAATTTGGTCCCTGGAGCAGCGGGGAAAACATTAACCAGTTGGGGACAACATTAACCAGTCGGGGACAGCATTAACCAGTGCATAGTTTGTCGACCTGTAGGCGGCGCTCTGGAAGGACCTGCCGCCCGGGGGGTGGCGTTTCGGGGACGGGGAGACCCCCAGCAAGGCGGCCTGGCCGTTGGAATTGAGAAAAAATGCTTCTTAAAAAAGAACCGTGGTCGGCTAAGGGAGTCAATTTGACCAGCCATACCGCCGGCGGAGCCTCCTCGGCGGTAGGACTACCGGAGGGTTTCCCGCTGACGTAAGCGAAGGCCGATTGCGGTCAGGTGGGTTGGCGGGGTACCTGCAGATTAGTAGGAGGGCGAAAACGGTGGGAAAACATTAACCAGTTTTGGAGATCCAAGGAAGTACACGGCCGAGAGTGAGAAGTGGTCCCCGACCGAGGTCCCATGTCTGCTGGGGCCGCCACGGGCTGCCGCCCCGACGGCCATTCGGCCGGAATGGGCTAGTATTTTCCCGAATTTCTAGCTCTTTCTCCGGCTTGTTTGGCCGTGCGGAAAGCGGCTGCCTGGTGGCCAGCGGCAGACAGGGAAGCCCTCCCCTCGCGTAAGGGACCCGAGGAGCCCCGGAGGCACCCGGGGAGGGGGACCGGCGGCGGCCGGAACGGAGGAGTAGCCAGCCCGCGGAGTATGGAGCTGGTGAAACTCATTAACCAGTTGGGACTTAGTCTCTGGCACAGAGACGGTCCAGCCAGCCAGCTGGTGTGAGGCACCCGATCTGCCCGGTGGTAGCCGGGGAGAAGCACTGCCAGCAGGGGCAACAGTTGAGCAAAAGCCCGCGGTGTATGGACCCTGTGTAACTCCTTAACCAGTTCGGATTTCGTCTCTGGCAGAGAGACGGTCCAGCCTGCCAGCTGGTGTGAGGCACCCGATTTGCCCGGTGGCAGACGGGGAGAAGCACCGCTGGCACGGGCAACATTTGAAAATCAGCCCGCGGTGTATGGACCCTGTGTAACTCATTAACCAGTTTGGACTTAGTCTCTGGCAGAGAGATGGTCCAGCCAGCTGGTGTGAGCGGCCCGGTGTGCCCTGCCGCCCGGGGGGTGACGTCCCTGGGACGGGGAGACCCCCAGCAAGGCGGCCTGGCCGTTGGAATTGAGAAAAAATGCTGTTTAAAAAAGAACCGTGGTCGGCTAAGGGAGTCAATTTGACCAGCCATACCGCCGGCGGAGCCTCCTCGGCGGTAGGACTACCGGAGGGTTTCCCGCTGACGTAAGCGAAGGCCGATTGCGGTCAGGTGGGTTGGCGGGGTACCTGCAGATTAGTAGGAGGGCGAAAACGGTGGTAAAACATTAACCAGTTTTGGAGATCCAAGGAAGTACACGGCCGAGAGTGAGAAGTGGTCCCCGACCGAGGTCCCATGTCTGCTGGGGCCGCCACGGGCTGCCGCCCCGACGGCCATTCGGCCGGAATGGGCTAGTATTTTCCCGAATTTCTAGCTCTTTCTCCGGCTTGTTTGGCCGTGGGGAAAGCGGCTGCCTGGTGGCCAGCGGCAGACAGGGAAGCCCTCCCCTCGCGTAAGGGACCCGAGGAGCCCCGGAGGCACCCGGGGAGGAGGACCGGCGGCGGCCGGGACGGAGGAGTAGCCAGCCCGCGGAGTACGGAGCTGGTGAAACTCATTAACCAGTTGGGACTTAGTCTCTGGCAGAGAGACGGTCCAGCCAGCTGGTGCGAGGCACCCGACTTGACCGGTGGAAGCCGGGAAGAAGCACTGCCAGCAGGGGCAACAGTTGAGCAAAAGCCCGCGGTGTATGGACCCTGTGTAACTCATTAACCAGTTCGGATTTCGTCTCTGGCAGAGAGACGGTCCAGCCTGCCAGCTGGTGTGAGGCACCCGATTTGCTCGGTGGCAGACGGGGAGAAGCACCGCTGGCACGGGCAACATTTGAAAATCAGCCCGCGGTGTATGGACCCTGTGTAACTCATTAACCAGTTTGGACTTAGTCTCTGGCAGAGAGATGGTCCAGCCAGCTGGTGTGAGCGGCCCGGTGTGCCCTGCCGCCCGGGGGGTGACGTCCCTGGGACGGGGAGACCCCCAGCAAGGCGGCCTGGCCGTTGGAATTGAGAAAAAATGCTGTTTAAAAAAGAACCGTGGTCGGCTAAGGGAGTCAATTTGACCAGCCATACCGCCGGCGGAGCCTCCTCGGCGGTAGGACTACCGGAGGGTTTCCCGCTGACGTAAGCGAAGGCCGATTGCGGTCAGGTGGGTTGGCGGGGTACCTGCAGATTAGTAGGAGGGCGAAAACGGTGGTAAAACATTAACCAGTTTTGGAGATCCAAGGAAGTACACGGCCGAGAGTGAGAAGTGGTCCCCGACCGAGGTCCCATGTCTGCTGGGGCCGCCACGGGCGGCCGCCCCGACGGCCATTCGGCCGGAATGGGCTAGTATTTTCCCGAATTTCTAGCTCTTTCTCCGGCTTGTTTGGCCGTGGGGAAAGCGGCTGCCTGGTGGCCAGCGGCAGACAGGGAAGCCCTCCCCTCGCGTAAGGGACCCGAGGAGCCCCGGAGGCACCCGGGGAGGAGGACCGGCGGCGGCCGGGACGGAGGAGTAGCCAGCCCGCGGAGTACGGAGCTGGTGAAACTCATTAACCAGTTGGGACTTAGTCTCTGGCAGAGAGACGGTCCAGCCAGCTGGTGCGAGGCACCCGACTTGACCGGTGGAAGCCGGGAAGAAGCACTGCCAGCAGGGGCAACAGTTGAGCAAAAGCCCGCGGTGTATGGACCCTGTGTAACTCATTAACCAGTTCGGATTTCGTCTCTGGCAGAGAGACGGTCCAGCCTGCCAGCTGGTGTGAGGCACCCGATTTGCCCGGTTGGAGCCGGGGAGAAGCACCGCTGGCACGGGCAACATTTGAAAATCAGCCCGCGGTGTATGGACCCTGTGTAACTCATTAACCAGTTTGGACTTAGTCTCTGGCAGAGAGATGGTCCAGCCAGCTGGTGTGAGCGGCCCGGTGTGCCCTGCCGCCCGGGGGGTGACGTCCCTGGGACGGGGAGACCCCCAGCAAGGCGGCCTGGCCGTTGGAATTGAGAAAAAATGCTGTTTAAAAAAGAACCGTGGTCGGCTAAGGGAGTCAATTTGACCAGCCATACCGCCGGCGGAGCCTCCTCGGCGGTAGGACTACCGGAGGGTTTCCCGCTGACGTAAGCGAAGGCCGATTGCGGTCAGGTGGGTTGGCGGGGTACCTGCAGATTAGTAGGAGGGCGAAAACGGTGGTAAAACATTAACCAGTTTTGGAGATCCAAGGAAGTACACGGCCGAGAGTGAGAAGTGGTCCCCGACCGAGGTCCCATGTCTGCTGGGGCCGCCACGGGCGGCCGCCCCGACGGCCATTCGGCCGGAATGGGCTAGTATTTTCCCGAATTTCTAGCTCTTTCTCCGGCTTGTTTGGCCGTGGGGAAAGCGGCTGCCTGGTGGCCAGCGGCAGACAGGGAAGCCCTCCCCTCGCGTAAGGGACCCGAGGAGCCCCGGAGGCACCCGGGGAGGAGGACCGGCGGCGGCCGGGACGGAGGAGTAGCCAGCCCGCGGAGTACGGAGCTGGTGAAACTCATTAACCAGTTGGGACTTAGTCTCTGGCAGAGAGACGGTCCAGCCAGCTGGTGCGAGGCACCCGACTTGACCGGTGGAAGCCGGGAAGAAGCACTGCCAGCAGGGACAACAGTTGAGCAAAAGCCCGCGGTGTATGGACCCTGTGTAACTCATTAACCAGTTCGGATTTCGTCTCTGGCAGAGAGACGGTCCAGCCTGCCAGCTGGTGTGAGGCACCCGATTTGCCCGGTTGGAGCCGGGGAGAAGCACCGCTGGCACGGGCAACATTTGAAAATCAGCCCGCGGTGTATGGACCCTGTGTAACTCATTAACCAGTTTGGACTTAGTCTCTGGCAGAGAGATGGTCCAGCCAGCTGGTGTGAGGGGCCCGGTTTGCCCGGTGGTAGCCGGGCAGAAGCACTGCTGGCGGGGGCGACAGTTGAAGAAAAGCCCGTGGTGTATGGAGCCGGTGTAACTCATTAACCAGTTTGGACTTAGTCTCTGGCAGAGAGATGGTCCAGCCAGCTGGTGACAGGGGCCCCGATTTGCCCGTTGGTAGCCGGGCAGAAGCACTGCTGGCGGGGGCAACAGTTGAGCAAAAGCCCGCGGTGTATGGACCCTGTGTAACTCATTAACCAGTTCGGATTTCGTCTCTGGCAGAGAGACGGTCCAGCCTGCCAGCTGGTGTGAGGCACCCGATTTGCCCGGTGGTAGCCGGGTAGAAGCACCGCTGGCACGGGCAACATTTGAAAATCAGCCCGCGGTGTATGGACCCTGTGTAACTCATTAACCAGTTTGGACTTAGTCTCTGGCAGAGAGATGGTCCAGCCAGCTGGTGTGAGGGGCCCGGTTTGCCCGGTGGTAGCCGGGCAGAAGCACTGCTGGCGGGGGCGACAGTTGAAGAAAAGCCCGTGGTGTATGGAGCCGGTGTAACTCATTAACCAGTTTGGACTTAGTCTCTGGCAGAGAGATGGTCCAGCCAGCTGGTGACAGGGGCCCCGATTTGCCCGGTGGTAGCCGGGCAGAAGCACTGCTGGCGGGGGCAACAGTTGAAAAAAAGCCCGCGGTGTATGGTGCCGGTGTAACTCATTAACCAGTTTGGACTTAGTCTCTGGCAGAGAGATGGTCCAGGGGTACTTCGGGCCTTTGAAAAAAAATGCACCTCAGGGTGCGGTGGTCCCACCGAATTTGAGGCTCCCTGAGCGGTCAGAGCAAGGAGCAGGAGCGCGGTGGGAAGTCTATGGGGCAGATCCGGTCGGCGAACCGGGCCCAGAGTGCGTGGTTTCCGGCAGAGGCCGGCGGGTCAGTCCCTTGGGACTAGTCTCCGGCAATTTCCAGCAGAGCTTCAGGGAGGCTGGTTAATGGTTTGCCGGACGGAAGTCTATGGGGCAGATCCGGTCGGCGAACCGGGGACACAGTGCGTGGTTTCCCGCAGAGGTCGGAGGGTCAGTCCCTTGGAGGTATCCGCAGGCAATTCCCAGCACAGCTGCTGGGAGGCTGGTTAATGGTTTGTCCTCGGGAGCCTCCATGAAGGTTCGACAGATCCGGTTTGCGGGCCTCCCAGGCACCTTCCCCGGTAGGACTACCGGGGACACCCCGCCCAGGTGGCCACCAGCCATTTCTGGATAGGTGGGTTGGCGGGGTGCCCGGAGATTTTCGGGAACTCGTTTTTCAGAACATTTTTGGTCAATGGGAGTGACTGAAAAAGATACCCAGGAAAGTGTTACTTCGCGGATGGGGACTTTGGGCAAATATAAGTCCTTCTGAAGTGCACTCAAGTGTCTGATGGGTCGCCAGACACTTTGTCATTTTTTCGAAAATTCCTGGGTTTGTTCTGGAAAACGGCTAGAGTTGCCTGGCCGGTGGTGACTCTAGTCAGATATATATATTATAGGCTAGTATATATATCAATAAACAATTGTCGGGTGGTCGTGCAGACGCCTTGTCAATGGTTTATTTAGCAAAATGCACTTTGGGCGAAGAGTGCTGGCACTTCGGGTGCAGAGTGCCGAGTTCCTACGCACGCCGGGCAACACGAGAAAGCAGTGCGTTAGCCAACGGAACTGGAGTGTCCACAGTTCCATGCCTATAAGCTTGCACCTATAGGCTCGAGGTCAAGGCACTTTTGGGGCAGAGTGCCTGCACTTTGAGAGGGCAAAGTGCAAAGTTCTTTTCGCTGGCTTGCTTTCCATGCGGCTTTGGGGGAATCTGGAAGCGGTTCCAGTTCTAAGCCGAAAACTAACGGACCTAATGGCTCGAAATGAAAAAAGGGCACTTTTGGTGCAGAGTGCCAGCACTTTGAGGCAGCAAAGTGCTAAGTTCCTTTTATTTTGCATTCTAAAGAAATGGATTAGATACACAAGAATGCAAGGCAACGCTCGGCGGCCGGCTCGAAACCGTGCGATTGCTTAAGTGGATAATGCTGATGTGACCTGGCGGTCAAAAAGATTCTAAGTCCGAAACTTTGAACCTGACGGCTCGAACGTTTTAACAAAAAGGGCACTTTTGGTGCAGAGTGCCAGCACTTTGAGGCAGCAAAGTGCTAAGTTCCTTTTATTTTGCATTCTAAAGAAATGGATTAGATACACAAGAATGCAAGGCAACGCTCGGCGGCCGGCTCGAAACCGTGCGATTGCTTAAGTGGATAATGGTTATGTGACCTGGCGGTCAAAAAGATTCTAAGTCCGAAACTTTGAACCTGACGGCTCGAACGCTTTAAAAACAAGGGCACTTTTGGTGCAGAGTGCCAGCACTTTGAGGCAGCAAAGTGCCGTGTTCCGTACATGTTGCATTCTAAAGAGATGGATGAGATACATAAGAATGCAAGGCAACGCTCGGCGGCCGGCTCGAAACCGTGCGATTGCTTAACTGGACAATGTCTCAGATATGTGACCTGGCGGTCAAAAGATCCTAAGTCCGAAACTTTGAACCTGACGGCTCGAACGTTTTAAAAACAAGGGCACTTTTGGTGCAGAGTGCCAGCACTTTGAGGCAGCAAAGTGCCGTGTTCCGTACATGTTGCATTCTAAAGAGATGGATGAGATACATAAGAATGCAAGGCAACGCTCGGCGGCCGGCTCGAAACCGTGCGATTGCTTAACTGGACAATGTCTCAGATATGTGACCTGGCGGTCACAGATGCCATCCTCTGGCGTTCGATGGGAACTACGGTGAGCTGGAATGTTCCCCATCGTCGCCTACAAACTCCATGATTGACATTTATTTCACGTCCCTGGTGGTAGGGATCTCAGTGTGGTGGTGTGTGTGTGCGCTGGGGTGCCGTGCTAAGTGGTGACCTCCCGTGCCGACAAGAACTTGTAGGTACTGGGGGGGCCCTTGGCGGCCCATCGTGCATGTAGTTCACGACGCTTGGGTGGCGTGCTAAGTGGTGACCTCCCGTGCCGACAAGCACTTGTAGGTACTGGGGGGGCCCTTGGCGGCCCATCGTGCATGTGCTGCAGACGCTTGGGTGGCGTGCTAAGTGGTGACCTCCCGTGCCGACAAGGACTTGTAGGTACTGGGGGGGCCCTTGGCGGCCCATCGTTCATGTAGTGCATGCCGCTTGGGTGCCGTGCTAAGTGGTGACCTCCCGTGCCGACAAACACTTGTAGGTACTGGGGGGGCCCTTGGCGGCCCATCGTGCGTGTGCTGCAGCCGCTTGGGTGGCGTGCTAAGTGGTGACCTCCCGTGCCGACAAGAACTTGTAGGTACTGGGGGGGCCCTTGGCGGCCCATCGTGCATGCACTGCTGCAGAACGCTGAGAGTTGGCCCTCCGCTGACCCGGATTTCTTCCGGGTGGATGGACGTTGTTGTTTCGTTGTCTGGGAGACCAAGGCGATCCGCGAGTGCACTTCGGTGCAAGAGGCACGTGACGGTTCCTGAAACGGGCCAGTGATCGGCACTCACTGCTTGGCGAACCCGTTCTTCAGGCCGGCAAACTATTTCTCTACCATTACGGCAGGTGTGCAGCACGACACACGGCTCGGCAATGTGGCATTTCCTTTTTGTGGCGTGTTGTGCATCTGCCGTTCCGGCCGGTTGCACCCACTTTTGGTACCTGGGACGAGCACGGTCTTCCTTGTCGGCGAGGGAAGATCGTTGCGCAGGCCGCTCGCCCGGTTCTGACAGCTCAACACAATGGCCTTGTTCCTCCGTGCAGTAGGTGAGTTGGAGGGGGCACCTCCCACCTAACTAACCGCAACCCTAGGGCATCACTGATGCCGGCACGCCCCGCACTCGTTCTTCCTGCGAAGGGGGCTACCATGTTCCGAACAAAAGGGCGAGGAGAGGTGAGCAAATAAGCCCTAGACAAATCCGCACTGAGCTGACAGGAGAGTCTTTCCCGTTCTGATGATAAGCAAAGGGCGGAAACATATATGAAGGAACGCTGGTCGCAAATGAGCCCCGCGGCGGCGGGATTGCGCTTGCATTCCGGGAGGCGTTTGTGTGTCCGTGTCACGGGGGTGGCGCAGCTGCTGCAGTGGTTTTCGAACTCAACTGAGTGGCGGTGTCCAACCCCAGCACGCCACGCACCTGCCCTCCTGCCTTGCATGCGCCGGAAGGTGACTGTGTCAACGGTGGTGGTTCGGCTGCTTGAGTCGTCTGCCGACTCAACTCAGTGGCGTGGTCCGACCCCAGCACGCCACGCACCTGACCGCCTGGCTTGCATCCGAGAAGGCGTTTGTGCGACCCGTGTCACGGCGGCGGCTCAGCTTCCCGAGTGGTCTTCGTACTCAACTCGGTGGCGGGGCTCGACCCCAGCACGACGCGCACCTGTCCTGCTTGCTTGCATCCGAGACGGCGTTTGTGTGTCCCCGTGTCACGGTGGCGGTTCAGCTGCTGCAAGTCGTTGGCGGACTCAACCGAGTGGCGGTGTCCAACACGAGCAGGCCACGCACTTTCGAGTGCTTGCTCGGCTGGCTGGCATCCGAGGGAGGCGTTTGTGTGTCCGTGTCACGGCGGGGGCTCAGCTGCCTGAGTGGTTTCCCAACTCAACTCAGCGGCGGAGTCCAACCCCAGCACGCCACGCACCTGACCTCTTCGTCTGCTGGCCTCCGACAAGCCGCTGTGGTGTGCCCGTGCCAGGGCGTTGGTTCGGCTGCTGCCGGCGTTTGCCCACTCAACCCTGTGGCCTTGGTCCGACCCCAGCACGGCACGCACCTGTCCTGCCCGCTTTAGTCCGGGAAGGCGTTTGTGTGTCCGTGTCACGGCGGCGGTCCAGCTGCTCGAGTGGTGGGCCAAAACTCCGTGCCGTGGCTCGGTCCAACCTCAGCACGCCGCGCACTTGTAACGCTGGCTTGCATCCACCAGGTGGCGCCCGTGTCACGTGGGTGGCGCAGCCGCTCGCAGTCGTTCGCCGACTCAACTCAGTGGCGGTGTCCGGCACCAGCACGGCGGGCTCCTGTTCTCCTTGCATGCATCCGAGTAGGCGTTTGTGCGACCCGTGTCACGGCGGGGGCTCAGCTGCTGGAGTGGTCTCCGGACTCAACTCAGTGGCGGGGTCCAACCCCAGCACGCCGCGCACCTGACCTGCTTGACTTGCATCCCGGGGAGGAGGGCGGTTGTGCGTCCGTGTCACGGCGGTTGGCACAGCTGCTCGAGTGGTCGGTTAACTCAACGCAGTGGCGGTGTCCGTTCACAGCACGTGGACCTCCTATCGATGCTTGCAGCCCCGGAGGTGTGTTCTTTGTGCGTGTGTCTGTGTGCCTCCGTGTAAGGGCCGTGCTTCCGCTGCTGCAGTGGCTAACCCGACTCAACTCACTGGCGGTGCCTCGACACCAGCACGCCACGCACCTGACCTGCTGGCTTGCATCCGAGAAGGCGTTTGTGTGACCGT
>NW_027649940.1:140000-321000 GCF_965287045.1 Carcharhinus amblyrhynchos | reverse complement strand
GTGAATACTGAGGCGAAGTACTCGTTAAGCACCTCTGCCATTTCTTCTGGTTCCACACAAACCTTTCCCCCTTCCCCTTTTATAGGTCCTATCCCTTCTCTTCTTATCCTTTTACCTTTCACATATTTATAGAAGGCCTTGGGATTCTCCTTAATCTTACCCGCCAAGGTCTTCTCATGACCCCTTCTGGCTCTCCTAATTTCCCTTTTAAGTTCCTTCCTACAGTCCTTATACTCCTCAAGATCTTTAACCTCTCCTAATTCCCTGAACCTCTTGTACACCTTCCTTTTCCTCCTGACTAGGTTCAACACAGCCTTTGTGCACCACGGTTCCCACGACCTACCAAAACCCCCTTGTCTCATCGGAACGTTGTCATTCAGAGCTCCAGACACACATTCCTTGAATATCTGCCACCTTCCTTCAGTACTTTTCCCTAAGAACGCCTCCTTCCAGTTTATTTGTCCAAGTAACTTCCTGACTTCTTCCTATCTCCCCTTACTCCAGACAAACACCTTCCTAGCCTGCCTGATCCTATCTCGTTCCAACGCAATTGTGAAGGAGATAGAATTATGGTCACCATTTCCAAGATGCTCTCCTACCGAAAGATCCATCACCTGCCATGGTTCATTTGCCAGTACCAGGTCAAGTACAGCCTCACCCCTCGTAGGCTTATCCACGTACTGTGTCAGGAAACCTTCCTGAACACACCTAACAAACTCCTCCCCATCTATACCCCTTACCCTAGGGATATTCCAGTCGATGTTTGGGAAATTGAAGTCTCCCATCACGACAACTCTGTTGTTAAAACATCTCCCCAGAATCTGTTTCCCTATTTGCACTTCAACTTCCCTGTCACTATTGGGCGGCCTATAGATTACACCCAGCAAAGTTTTCGAACCTTTGCTGTTTGTAACTTCCGCCCACAGAGATTCTGTAGACAGCCCCTCCACAACATCCTCTTTCTCTGCAGCCATGACACTGTCCCTGATCAACAGTGCCACTCCACCACCCCTTCTGCCATCCTCCCTGTCCTTCCTGAAGCACCTGAAGCCTGGCACCTGAAGTACCCAGTCCTGTCCCTGAGACATCCAAGTCTCCGTAATGGCCACCACATCACAATCCCAAACAGCAATCCACGCCCTAAGCTCATCTACCTTATTCACTACACTCCTTGCATTAAAATATATACACTTCAGCCCCTCAGTCTGGGCATTTCCCTTCTCCACCCCCTGTCTAACCTCCCTCCCATACTGCCTGCGGTCCTCCCCTACCTGGGAGCTAACCTCCTCCGTCCCAGTTTCCCCATCACAGTTCCCTCCCCCCATCCTTTCTAGTTTAAAGTCCCCCCGGTAGCCTTAGCCAGTCTTCCCACCAAGGTATTAGTCCCCCTGGTATTTAAGTGCCACCCGTCCTTACTATACAGGTCCCACCTACCCCTAAAGAGGTCCCAATGATCTAGGAACTGAAATCCCTGCCCTCTACACCAGTCCCTCAGCCACGCATTCACCCTCCACCTCATTCCATTTCTTCCCTCATTCTCCCGTGGCACAGGCAGCAATCCTGAGATTACTACCTTTGCTTTTCTCTTCCTCAGCTGCCTACCCAGTTCCCTATAGTCCTTTTTCACGAGTGCCTCCCTCTTCTTGCCTACGTCAGTAGTACCTATATGTACTACTACCTCCGGTTCCTCACCCTCCCCTTTCAGGATGTCTGGGACCCGCCCAGAGACATCCCGGATCCCAGCCCCAGGGAGACAAACCACCATCCGCGACTCCCTTCTACTATGGCTATCAGATAGGAGACAGAGGGTGGTGGTGGATGGTAATTATTCATCATGGAGTGCAGTTACGAGTGGTGTGACTCAGGGATCTGTTTTGGGGCCACTGTTGTTTGTAATTTTTATTAATGATCTGGATGAGGGTATAGTTGGGTGGATTAGTAAATTTGCTGATGACACCAAAATTGGAGGTGTGGTAGATTGTGAGGAAGGGTGTCATAGTCTGCAGGGAGACTTAGAAAGGTTGCAGAGCTGGGCCGAGAGGTGGCGGATGGAATTTAATGCGGAGAAGTGTGAGGTAATTCACTTTGGTAGGAGCAACAGATGTGTCGAGTATAGGGCTAACGGGAGGACTTTGAATAGTGTGGATGAACAGAGGGATCTAGGTGTATGTGTACATAGATCCCTGAAAGTTGGGAATCAAGTAGATAAGGTTGTTAAGAAGGCGTACGGTGTCTTGGCGTTTATTGGTAGGGGGATTGAATTTAGGAGTCGCAGTGTAATGTTGCAACTGTACACTACTCTAGTGCGGCCGCACTTGGAGTACTGTGTGCAGTTCTGGTCCCCGCATTACAAGAAGGATGTGGAGGCGTTGGAGAGGGTGCAGAGGAGGTTTACTAGGATGTTGCCTGGTATGGTGGGGAGGTCCTATGAGGAGAGACTGAGGGATTTAGGGTTGTTTTCGTTGGAAAGAAGGCGGCTAAGAGGGGATCTTATTGAAACATATAAGATGATTAGAGGTTTAGATAGGGTGGATAGTGATAGCCTTTTTCCTCGGATGGAGAAAGCTAGCACGAGGGGGCATGGCTTTAAATTAAGGGGGGGTAGCTACAGGACGGATGTCAGGGGTAGGTTCTTTACCCAGCGGGTGGTGAGGGATTGGAATGCCCTGCCTGCTGCAGTTGTAAATGCGTCTAGTTTGGGGGCGTTTAAGAGATCTCTGGATAGGTTTATGGACGAAAAGGGATTGGTATAGGCTAGTGGGTCATTGTTTTTGTAACTGGTCGGCGCAACATCGTGGGCCGAAGGGCCTGTTCTGCGCTGTAATGTTCTATGTTCTATGTTCTATGTTCTACGTCCACAAAAACGCCTGTCCGCCCCCCTCACTGTGGAGTCCCCTATCAGCACTACCTTTCTGCTTCCCTTTTTGATTTTTTGGCTCACTGGCTCAGCTCCAGAGAGCTGGCCATCGCTTCCTCCCTCGGATGAGCTGTCCCCCCCAGTAGTACTCAGGCCGGAGTACTTATTTTGAAGGGGGACATCCACCGGAGTGCTCCCCATCACCCGTGTTTTCCCCTTCCTAATGGTAACCCAAGTCCCCTCATCCCGTTGCCCTGGTGTGACTACCTGCTGGTAGCTCCTTTCTATAACCTCCTCACTCTCCCTAACTAGCCGAAGGTCCTCGAGCTGCATTTGCAGCTCCTTAACCTGGTTTCGTAGGGCCTGCAACTCCACACACCGAGCACAGGTGTGGATGTCTGGCAGGCCAGGAGCCTCCAAGACCTCCCACATGTTGCACTGGCAACAACATACAGGTCTCACACCCATACTTACCCCTTTTAGCAACCCAAAGGAAAAAGGAAAAAAAAAACTTACAACTTACCTTATCTCTTGGCCCTGTGAGCCAAAGCCCTTACAGCACACAGATCCTCTCTCTCTCTCTTTTTTTTAGGTTAGAGGAGGGGGGAGGGCTGGGATACTCTACCTGTGTAGAGTATCGGGAATCCCCTCCGGTCTAATTTATAGTAGGGTGAAAAAAAAATGTGACCCGAGTGCCCTCGCAACTACTTCCGGGGTCAAACCGGGGTCAAACTTAAAACAATCAAAAAAAACCCACTAAACTCACTAAACAAAGTTAGTTTTTAAAAGAAAGAAAAAGTCGCTGAACTCACCCACAAGCTCTCCACTCGCAAATCGCAGCCTCTCTTCAATGCTCCCACGGAACAGTGAGGCTGGACCCCCGAGGTGAGTAAACTTTTAAAGGTGAAAAAAAAACGTGACCCGAGTGCCCTCGCAACTACTTCTACTACTACAGTGGGAAGTTTTTTTTCCCCAGCTCAGAGGCGACGATCACGAGGGGTCACGGGCTGAAGGCGAGAGGGGCGAGGTATAACTCAGATGTCAGAGGGACGTTGTTTACACAGAGGGTGGTGGGGGCCTGGAATGCGCTGCCAAGTAGGGTGGTGGAGGCAGACATGCGAGGGTTGTTTAAGACTCACCTGGATAGGCACATGAGCAGACTGGAAATGGAGGGATACAAAATGTTCTAGTTGAAGATCAAGATCCTCAGGACGTTCCTGGGAATGAATAGATTCCTATCAGTCATCAAACAGATTTGAAGACTCACCTGTCTCTTATGTTGGAGCTATTGGGGAACTTCCATTACTGTCTGTGTAGCCTGTTGTATGTCCATTTATGTTTATTGATGTCTCTTTTTTTTACATCCCCGGGTGATTTGGTCCGCCTTGTTGTCCAACAAGGGGCATACACGCGGTGGGTTGTGCGAGGGCTGCTCTTGGATGTTGCTTCAAGAGTTGCCTAGTGCTTCATGTCCGTTAGTGTACGTTTAAACTGGACCAATTGACATGCAACACGACAGCTCAGTGACTATCACTGATTGCTGTACAGTTACAGGGACATGGGTCGGATCTCCGGCTTGGGCCGGTGTCTGTGAGAGTTTGCACATTCTCCCCATGCTTGCGTGGGTTTTCTCCGGGTGCTCCGGTTTCCTCCCACACCCGGAAAATGTGCTTTTTAAGCTGGTTTGTGTCAATAAATTGTCCCTGAATTGGGTCTCCCTTCATCTGGCGCACATATAATTCCCTAAATTTCCACCCCCCTTTATTGTGGAGTCCACTAGAGGGAGACAAAAACATTGACGAGCGACAACAGACTTGAACAAGGCGCTCACTGAGTGTTAAAATGGGTGGCGCGGGCTTGTAGGGCTGAAGGGCCTGTTTCCTGTGCTGTTCTTTGTTCTTTTGAACTAATCGTGGGCCAGCTCAGAGTAGCTGAATGATCAACTCCCCTCTGACCCTTGGCTAAGTTTAACACTGCTGCTCCAGTCGGGAGCTGCAGACTTGATGAAAATGAATTGAACCACTCTTTTCGGTTGTGGTTACTGGCTCCTGGCCTTCTCTTTGTCCACTCTAACAAACGGGGACAGCTGGGAATTAAACTCGTGTCATTGCCTGGAGAACAATTATGCTCATTATTGTATTACCATCATTGCATTTAGGGACTCCCATGGTGTAGGTGCACCCACAGTGCTGTGAGAAAGAGAATCCCAGGACATGTGACCCAGTCACTGTGAAGGAACGATGATATATTTCCAAGTCAGGATGATGTGTATTTTGAAGGAAACTTCCAGGTGGAGATGTCTCCATTTATCTGCTGGCCTTGTCCTTCTAGGGATAGAAATCACAATATTGGGAGGTGCTGTGTAATGGGCCATTGGGAATTGTTACACTGCATCTTGTAGATGGTACACACTGCTAGCTCTGTATCTCTGTGGTGGATGGAATGAATGTTGATGGTGCTGGGTGATGTACCAGTCAACAAGCAGAGTTATCCTGGATGGTGGTGAGCTTCCTGAATCTTGAGCTGCTCTCATGCAGACAAGTGGATGGTTTTCAATCAAATTCCTCTCTTCACCCACTCCAGCAAACTGAGATAGCTGGGAATTAAACCCCTATCAACTCTTTGGAGAGCAACTATGCTCATTATTATATCACCGGCATTGCACTTAGGGACTCCTCTGGTGTAGGTGCACCCACTGTGCTGTGGAAAAGTGTGTCCCAGGATTTTGACCCAGTCACTGTGAAGGAACGGTGATATGTTTCCAAGTCAGGATGGTGTGTATCTTGGAAGGGAACTTCCAGGTGGTGATGTTTCCATTCACCTGCTGCCCTTGTCCTTCCAGGGATAGAAATCCCCAGTTTGGAAGGTGCTGTGTAACGGGCCATGGTGAGTTGTTACACTGCATCTTGTAGATGCTCCAACAACCACAACTATCTTCCTCTGTGCTGGTGTTACTCCAACCAGCAAAGCTTTTTTTTCTCTTATTTCCATTGATTTCAGTTTTTCTCTGGCTCCTTTTTGCTACATATGGTCATATTCTGCCTTGATGTCAAGAGCAGACACTCTCATCTCACATCCTGTGTTCATCTGTTGTCCGTGTTTGCATCAAGGCTGTAATGCGATAGGGGACTGAGTGACCCTGAGTAAGCACAAGCTCAGAGTCAGCGAGCAGGTCATTGCTACAAAGAACAACACAGCACAGGAAACAGGCCCTTCGGCCCATGAGCCCACGCCGCCCATTTTAACACTCAGTGAGTGCCTCATTCCAATCCTTCTTCTACCCATGACGTCTGTCTACATCTCAGGGACTCCACAATAAAGGGGCACACATTTAGGGAATTATATGTGCGCCAGATTAAGGGAAATCCAATTCAGGGACAATTTATTAAAACCAATCAGCCTAAAAGCACGTTTTGGGAGGTGTGGGAGGAAACCGGAGCACCGGGAGAAAACCCACGCAAGCACGGGGAGAATTTGCAAACTCCCACAGACACTGACCCAAGCTGGAGATCCGACCCGGGTCCCTGTAACTGCACAACAAACAGTGATAGTCACTGAGCTGTCATGTTGCCCATCAGTTGGTCCAGTTTAAACGTACACTAACGATGTGAAGCACTAGGCAACTCTCGAAGCAACATCCAAGAGCAGCCCTCGCACAACCCACCGCGTGTATCCCCCTTGTTGGACAACAAGGCGGACCGAATCACCTGTGGATATATAAAAAAAGACATCAATAAACATACAACAGCCTAAACAGACATCCAGGAAGATCCCCAGAAGCTCAAACGTAAGAGACAGGTGAGCCATAAAATTTGTTGGAAGGCAATTCCCAGGAACACCCTGAGGATCTCGATCTTCAACTGGAACATTCTTCTGTATCCCTCCATCTCCAGTCTGCGCATGTGCCTATCTAGGTAAGTCTTAAACAACCCTAGCATGTCTGCCTCCACCACCCTACTTGGCAGTGCATTCCAGGCCCCCACAACCCTCTGTGTGAAAAACCACCCTCTAACATCTGAGTTATACCTCGCCCCTCTCACTCTAAGCCCGTGACCCCTCGCGATTTTCGCCCCTATCCTGGGAAAAACCTTCCCACTCTTCACTCTATCTATACCCTTCATAATCTTATACACCTCTGTGAGGTCTCCCCTCATTCTCCATCTTTCCAGGGAGAACAACCCCAATTTGCCCAACCTCTGCTCATAGCTAAGACCCTCCATACCAGGCAGCATCCTGGTAAATCTCCTCTGCACTCTCTCCAAGGCCTCCATGTCCTTCCAGTAATACGGCAACCAGAACTGGACGCAGTACTCCAAATGCGGTCTAACCAACGTTCTGTACAACTGCAGCATTAGACGCCAGCTCTTATATTCTATACCCCTTCCTATAAAGGTAAGCATGCCATATGCTGTCTTCACCACCTTCTCCACCTGTGCTGCCACCTTCAAGGACTTGTGGACTTGCACACCGAGGTCCCTCTTGTTTCTATACTCTTAATGGTCCTACCATTTATTGTATAAGGATCTTGGGGTCCGGGTCCACAGGACTCTTAAATCGGCCTCGCAGGTGGAGGAGGTGGTCAAGAAGGCGTATGGTGTACTGGCCTTCATTAATCGAGGGATTGAGTTTAGGAGTCGGGAGGTAATGCTGGAACTTTATAAGACCCTTGTCAGGCCTCATTTGGAGTATTGTGCGCAGTTCTGGTCGCCTCACTATAGGAAAGATGTAGAAGCTATTGAAAGGGTGCAGAGGAGATTTACAAGGATGTTGCCTGGACTGGGAGGCATGCCTTATGAAGTTAGGTTGAGGGAGCTGGGACTCTTTTCCCTGGAGAGACGAAGGTTGAGAGGCGACCTGATAGAAGTTTACAAAATGTTGAGAGGAATAGATAGGGTGGACTCTCAGAGGCTATTTCCCCGGTTTGAAATGGTCGCTACGAGAGGACACAGATTTAAGGTGCGGGGAGGGAGGTTCAGGAGTGATGTTAGGGGTAAGTTTTTCACTCAGAGGGTGGTGAGTGAATGGAATCGGCTGCCGTCAGTGGTGGTGGAGGCGAACTCGCTGGGGTCTTTTAAAAGACTTCTGGATGAGTATATGGGGTTTAATGAGATTGAGGGTTATAGATAGGTCTGTAGGTTGGTAGGTGATGTGGTCGGCGCAACTTGTGGGCCGAAGGGCCTGTTTGTGCTGTAGTGTTCTATGTTCTATAACTCCCCCCTACATTATTTCTTCCAAAATGCATCACCTCACATTTATCTGGATTAAATTCCATCTGCCATTTCTCTGCCCAGTTTACCAGCGTATCTATATCCTGCTGTATTGCCTGACACTGCTCCTCACTGTCAGCAAATCCAGCCATCTTTGTGTCATCTGCAAACTTGCTGATCACACCAGTTACTCCCTCTTCCAAATCATTTATATATATTACAAATAGCAGAGGTCCCAGTCCTGAGCTCTGCAGAACACCACGGACCTCCAGCTAGTAAAAAACCCTCCCACTGCTACCCTCTGTCTCCTGTGGCCAAGCCAGTTCTCAATCCATCTAGCCCCCTGTCCTCAACCTTTTTCATCAACCTACCATGAGGGACTTTGTCAAACGCTTTACTGAAATCCATATAGACAACATCCACGGCCCTTCCTTCATCAATCGTTTTTGTCACCCCCTCAAAAAATTCTACCGGTTTTGTAAGGCACGATCTCCCCTTTACAAAGCCATGTTGCCTGTCACTAATTAGAGTACTATGTTCTAAATGAGTATGTATCCAATCTCTAAGAATCCTCTCCATCAACTTCCCTACCCCTGACGTTAAGCTCACTAGCCTATAATTTCCTGGCTTTTCCCTACTACCCTTTTTAAACAACGGTACCACATTCGCTATCCTCCAATCCTCTGGGACCTCACCTGTGTCCAAAGAAGAGACAAAGATTTCCATCAGAGGCCCATCAATTTCATCTCTCACCTCCCCTGAGCAGTCTAGGATAAATGCCATCAGATCCCGGAGATTTATCAGTTTTAATGTTCCCGAAAAACCCTAACACTTAAGAACATAAGAACATAAGAACATAAGAAATAGGAGCAGGAGTAGGCCATCCAGCCCTTCGAGCCTGCCCCGCCATTCAATAAGATCATGGCTGATCTGTCGTGGCTCAGTTCCACTTTCCCGCCCTCTCCCCATAACCCTTAATCCCCTCTCTTATCAAGAACACATCAACCCGCTTCTTAAAAATATTTAGCAAGGCAGCCTCCACCACTTCAACGGGCAGAGAATTCCAGGGATTCACCACCCTTTGAGTGAAGAAGTTCCTCCTCAACTCCGTTCTAAACCGCCCCCATTTATCTTGAGGCTGTGCCCCCTAGTCCTACTGTCTTTTTTGAACGGGAAGAGTCTCTCCACCTCTATCCTATCCATCCCATTCATCATCTTATACGTCTCAATGAGATCTCCCCTCATTCTTCTAAACTCTAACGAGTACAAGCCTAGTTTATTCAGCCTCTCCTCATAGCTCAACCCCCTCAACTCCGGTATCAGCCTAGTAAACCTCCTCTGCACTCCCTCCAGGGCCAAAATATCCTTGCGCAGGTGCGGCGCCCAAAACTGCACACAGTACTCCCTTGTAATGGAGATTTCCTCCAACGGATCGACAACTCCCTTCAGGACACTTCCAGACAACAAGTCCCTTTCCTTTGTGAATACTGACGCAAAGTATTTATTCAGGATCTCCCCCATTCCCTCGGGGTCGAAATATAGTTCCCCTCCTCTGTCCCTGAGAGGACCGATTTTTTTCTCTAACAACGAGTATAGGGCTAACGGGAGGACTTTGAATAGTGTGGATGAACAGAGGGATCTAGGTGTGTGTGTACATAGATCCCTGAAAGTTGGGAATCAAGTAGATAAGGTTGTTAAGAAGGCGTACGGTGTCTTGGCGTTTATTGGTAGGGGGATTGAATTTAGGAGTCGCAGTGTAATGTTGCAACTGTACACTACTCTAGTGCGGCCGCACTTGGAGTATTGTGTGCAGTTCTGGTCCCCGCATTACAAGAAGGATGTGGAGGCGTTGGAGAGGGTGCAGAGGAGGTTTACTAGGATGGTGCCTGGTATGGTGGGGAGGTCCTATGAGGAGAGACTGAGGGATTTAGGGTTGTTTTCGTTGGAAAGAAGGCGGCTAAGAGGGGATCTTATTGAAACATATAAGATGATTAGAGGTTTAGATAGGGTGGATAGTGATAGCCTTTTTCCTCGGATGGAGAAAGCTAGCACGAGGGGGCATGGCTTTAAATTAAGGGGGGGTAGCTACAGGACGGATGTCAGGGGTAGGTTCTTTACCCAGCGGGTGGTGAGGGATTGGAATGCCCTGCCTGCTGCAGTTGTAAATGCGTCTAGTTTGGGGGCGTTTAAGAGATCTCTGGATAGGTTTATGGACGAAAAGGGATTGGTATAGGCTAGTGGGTCATTGTTTTTGTAACTGGTCGGCGCAACATCGTGGGCCGAAGGGCCTGTTCTGCGCTGTAATGTTCTATGTTCTATGTTCTAACTCTTTTGTTCCTAATGTACGAATAAAATGCCTTTGGATTGACCTTAATCCTGTCTGCCAAGACCATTTCATGCCCCCTTTTCGCTCTTCTAATCTCCTTCTCCCCCTTTATTCCTCCAAAGCTCTCTCTGTCCTCAGTTGCCTGGACCTAACATACTAATTAATTGTCACTTGTTAGTCTTGTTAGCCTTTCTGTGCTGATGATCGAGAGTAGACTGATGGGATGGTAAATGGACAGATTGGATTTGTTCTCTCCTTGTTGTTTACTGTCATATCTGGGCAATTTCCCACCATTTTGGGTAAATATCAGTTGTTGTAGCTCAACTGGAACAGCTTGGCTAGGAACAGAGCAACTTCTGGAGCAGTAATCTTCAGTACTGGAATATTGTCAGGATCTGTGGTCTTTACAGTATCCATTACCTTTAGATATTTCTAGACACCGTGTGGAGTGAATCGAATTAGCTGATGACATATCTGTGAAGCTGGGGACCTCTGGATGGTTCAGTCACTGAAGTTAGTTACTAATGTTTGGGCCATATCTTTTGCACTGATGTGTGAGTCTCCTCCATCTATGAGGATGGGATATTTGTGGATCCTCCTCCTTCTGTTATTTCATCGTCCACGACCATTCACAGTTAAATGTGGCAGGACTGCAGAGCTTCGATCTGAGCCGAGGAAACCAGAATTTCCTGAATGAGGAAAATCTCCAGTCAAACTGTCAGTGATATGAAACAAGATTTTCGGATAATCCTTTTCCTATGTGAGGATCTCCTGGGAAGAGGGAACTCCCAGGAATTCCCAGAGATAGAACACTAGCCATACCTGCAGTAAATATAGAGCCTGTTTACTGTGGAATGTAACGGGAGACACCCCTCCCCTATAAACTAATCAAACAGAAATATATCAACTTTCTAATGGGAGAATAATCTTTCCTTGTTGTATAAAATCAAGGGGATGGATCTTAAAGAAACAGTTAGCACAGTTTCACACTTTAACTCACCCTGAGATATTATACAGGTGATATAATGTCAATAGTTAAGAAGTACAGAGAATCCTGAGAGATCCACCCTCACAGCTTTACCATTTAACTCTCAGTAAAATCTACAATTCTTATAAAATCCTGGGTTTATGTAACAGCAGAAATGATTGGAATTTCTGGAAACGTAGCAGGGTCAGTGAGATTCAGAAAGGTAATTCTGATGATCAGGAAATGAGACCAGAATGTGGGACATGTTTAAAATTACTTTCTTGTTCACAGGATGTGGGCATCTCCTCCTCTAGGGGCCATTAGCAGTGGGAAATAAATGCTGGTCTAGCCATCGACACCCATATCCCATGGACAATTCAACAAAATATTGTTCCTTTTGTGGTACTGCCTGCCAGATCGCGGTGTCAGGCTCCTGGCATAAACCACTTCTGCAATCTCCCCCCACAATCTCCCCCGTGGCAGATGCACCCCTTGTGCTGGGGCCCTGCCTGGGGAAGAGAGGATGACACCTCTCCCTCACGGTATCGGGCAGCTACACATGGTCGGCCTCAGAAAATCTAACAGCCGGTTTTGGTGCAGACATTGTTGTGGTGTGACTGACTGTGTGTCCATCCCTGCAGCTTGTATAGAGCTCTGGTTTATGAGGGGGGTGCAGGCGCAGTGAGTGGGGCCACTCAAGGGCAGGTTGGCATCAAATCCTTGTGGAAGATTTTGAAGGCTGTGTTCAGGTGAGTGTCATTCATCCATCGGGCAGCCATTCAATAGGCTGCTGTGTTCAGGGGGGATTTAATACTAAAGATTCAATTCGAGAGAGGGAATGATCACATGTCAGGACAACACTAGTTCACTGCAGGGCAGCAGTGTGGATAATATGTTTGCAAATGTACAGGGCACTGGTGAGGCCGCAGCTGGAGTACTGTGTGCAGTTTTGGTCACCGTACTTACGCAAGGATATTTTGGCCTTGGAGGGAGTGCAGAGGAGGTTTACTAGGCTGATGCCGGAGTTGAGGGGGTTGAGCTATGAGGAGAGGCTGATTAAACTAGGCTTAAAGAGGTGGATGGGGGTAAGGCAGTTGACGTGGTATACATGGATTTGGAGAGGGTGCAGAGGAGGGTTACTAGGATGTTGCCTGGTATGGTGGGGAGGTCCTATGAGGAGAGACTGAGGGATCTAGGGTTGTTTTCGTTGGAAAGAAGGCGGCTAAGAGGGGATCTTATTGAAACATATAAGATGATTAGAGGTTTAGATAGGGTGGATAGTGATAGCCTTTTTCCTCGGATGGAGAAAGCTAGCACGAGGGGGCATGGCTTTAAATTAAGGGGGGGTAGCTACAGGACGGATGTCAGGGGTAGGTTCTTTACCCAGCGGGTGGTGAGGGATTGGAATGTCCTGCCTGCTGCAGTTGTAAATGCGTCTAGTTTGGGGGCGTTTAAGAGATCTCTGGATAGGTTTATGGACGAAAAGGGATTGGTATAGGCTAGTGGGTCATTGTTTTTGTAACTGGTCGGCGCAACATCGTGGGCCGAAGGGCCTGTTCTGCGCTGTAATGTTCTATGTTCTATGTTCTATGTTCTATGTACTCGTTAGAGTTTAGAAGGATGAGGGGAGATCTCATTGAGACGTATAAGATGATGAATGGGATGGATAGGATAGAGGTGGAGAGACTCTTCCCGCTCAGAAAGGACAGTAGGACTAGGGGGCACAGCCTCAAGATAAAGGGGGGGGCGGTTTAGAACGGAGTTGAGGAGGAACTTCTTCACTCAAAGGGTGGTGAATCTCTGGAATTCTCTGCCCGTTGAAGTGGTGGAGGCTGCCTCGTTAAATATTTCTAAGACGCGGGTTGATGGGTTTTTGATAAGCGAGGGGATTAAGGGTTATGGGGAGAGGGCGGGAATGTGGAACTGAGCCACGACAGATCAGCCATGATCTTATTGAATGGCGGGACAGGCTCGAGGGGCTAAATGGCCTACTCCTGCTCCTATTTCTTATGTTCTTATGTTCAATGGATGGAGGACTTGCATGTCTGCATTGGGGGCATGAGGTAAGTGGGCAGCCATGTCTGTCCGTGTGTGTTGCGGGGGGATGTTAGGGGTTAGCGATGCGGTTAGTGACGTGGTGGGCGGCTGTTGTAGGGGCCAGCCATGAGGTCAGCGGTGTGGGTAGGGTTGCGAATTGTTGTAGTAGCTAGAGATGAGGCTAGAGATGTGGGGACAGGTTGTGGGTGCCATCAATGAGGCCAGCAATGATGTGTGTGTGTAGGGGGGTGGGGGGGAGTTCGGTGTTGTGGGAGCCAGCGATGTGACTGGGGTGTGTGTGGGGGGGTGGGAGGGTGGCTGGTCGTTGTGGGGGCCAGCGATGAACCCACGGATATGTGTGGGGGGTTTGACAGCAGTGATCTGGATCCTGGGAAGTGTTTTCCACAATCTCTGAGTGATTTGTACATTGACCAACAAAACGGCCCTGGCTCGATCTCATTGTACTAAATGAACGATGGAATCGGGGTTTCTGATCATTTCATTGGCTGGTTATCAAGGAACCTTTGGAGTTTGAACTCTGCTAACACAAGTGCTTGTTTCTAAAGGCAGTGTGAAAATCCCAGGAACCAAGCAGACATGGAGAAATCACACCTGGAAGAAATGACTAATTCCAGCTCACAACAAAACCCTGGCCAGGTTTTAATTTCTAACAAAAACCAACCTTAAGTAAAGTGACAAGCGTGGGTGGTGTGGGGGCAGAGGGGTTCACATTGGGTGGTGTGGGGGCAGAGGGGTTCGCATTGGGTGGCGTGGGGGCAGAGGGGTTCACATTGGGTGGTGTGGGGGCAGAGGGGTTCACATTGGGTGGCGTGGGGGCAGAGGGGTTCACATTGGGTGGTGTGGGGGCAGAGGGGTTCGCATTGGGTGGCGTGGGGGCAGAGGGGTTCACATTGGGTGGTGTGGGGGCAGAGGGGTTCGCATTGGGTGGTGTGGGGGCAGAGGGGTTCATAGAACATAGAACATAGAACATAGAACATTACAGCGCGGAACAGGCCCTTCGGCCCACAATGTTGCGCCGACCAGTCTTATTTTTAAAAAAAAACATTGACCCACTAATCTAAACCAATCCCTTTTCGTCCATAAACCTATCCACCAATCTCTTAAACGCCCCCAAACTAGGCGCATTTACAACTGCAGCAGGCAGGGCATTCCAGTCCCTCACCACCCTCTGGGTAAAGAACCTGCCCCTGACATCCGTCCTATAACTACCCCCCCTTAATTTAAAGCCATGCCCCCTCGTGCTAGATTTCTCCATCCGAGGAAACAGGCTATCACCATCCACCCTATCTAAACCTCTAATCATCTTATATGTTTCTATAAGATCCCCTCTTAGCCGCCTTCTTTCCAGTGAAAACAACCCCAAATCCCTCAGTCTCTCCTCATAGGACCTCCCCTGCATACCAGGCAACATCCTGGTAAACCTCCTCTGCACCCTCTCCAAAGCCTCCACATCCTTCCTGTAATGTGGGGACCAGAACTGCACACAGTACTCCAAGTGCGGCCGCACCAGAGTTGTGTACAGTTGCAACATGACGCTGCGACTCCTAAATTCAATCCCCCTACCAATAAACGCCAAGACACCATACGCCTTCTTAACAACCTTATCTACTTGATTCCCAACTTTCAGGGATCTATGTACACATACACCTAGATCCCTCTGCTCCTTCACTCTATTCAAAGTCCTCCCGTTAGCCCTATACTCAACACATCTGTTATTCCTACCGAAATGGATTACCTCACACTTCTCCGCATTAAACTCCATCCGCCACCTCGCGGCCCAGCTCTACAACCTGTCCAAGTCACCCTGCAAACTTCGACACCCTTCCTCACAATCTACCACACCTCCGACTTTGGTGTCATCAGCAAACTTACTAATCCACCCAACTATACCCTCATCCAGATCATTAATAAAGATTACAAACAGCAGTGGCCCCAAAACAGATCCCTGAGGCACACCACTCGTAACCGAACTCCATGATGAATAATTACCATCAACCACCACCCTCTGTCTCCTATCTGCTAACCAATTCCTGATCCAAGTACCTAAATTACCATCAATCCCATACATCTGCATTTTCTGCAGAAGCATACCATGGTGAACCTTATCAAACGCCTTACTAAAATCCATATATACCACATCTACTGCCTTACCCCTATCCACCTCTTTGGTCACCTTCTCAAAGAACTCAATAAGGTTAGTAAGGCACGACCTTCCCGCTACAAAGCCATGCTGACTATCTCTAATCAATTCATTACTCTCCAAATAACTATAAATCCTATCCCTAATAATTCTTTCTAAAACCTTACCCACTACAGAAGTAAGACTCACTGGTCTGTAATTCCCAGGGAAGTCTCTGCTCCCCTTCTTAAACAATGGGACAACATTCACTGTCCTCCAATCTTCCGGTACTATACCAGAGACCAACGACGACCTGAAGATCAGAGCCAGTGGCTCTGCAATCACCTCTCTTGCCTCCCATAGAATCCTAGGGTAAATCCCGTCTGGACCAGGGGACTTATCTATTTTCAACCCATCTAGAATATCCAACACATCCTCTGTATCAACTACAATACTTTCTATTTTACACCCCTTCACCCCAGTGACCTCCTCAGCTACATTCATATCGTCCTGCGTGAACACCGAAGAGAAATAATGGTTCAATGCCTCTCCAATCTCTTCCGGTTCCACACACAACTTCCCCCTACTGTCTGTAACTGGCCCTAATCTTGCCCTAACCAACCTTCTGTTCTTGACATACCTATAGCACGCCTTAGGATTCTCCTTAATCCTATCAGCCAAAGTCATCTCATGCCCTCTTCTAGCCCTTCTTAACTCCCTCTTCAACTCCCTCCTAACCAATCTAAAGCTTTCTACTGCACTACCCGAGTCCTCAAGCCTCATCCGAACATAAGCCTCCTTCTTCTTCCTAACCAACAAATCAACTTTTTTTGTGCACCACGGTTCCCTAGCCCTACCAATTCCTCCTTGCCTGACAGGGACATACCTATCACAGACCCACAGTAGCTGCTCCTTGAAAAAACTCCACATTTCAGACGTTCCTAGTCCCTGCAATCTCCTAGTCCAATCAATGTTCACATTGGGTGGTGTGGGGGCAGAGGGGTTCACATTGGGTGGTGTGGGGGCAGAGGGGTTCACATTGGGTGGCATGGGGGCAGAGGGGTTCACATTGGGTGGTGTGGGGGCAGAGGGGTTCACATTGTCGCCTCACAGTCCTTGAGACACAGGCTCGATTCCCGGTTGGGTCACTGCCTGTGTGGATTTTGCACCGTGTCTGTGTGGGTTTCCGCTGGGTTAGATGTGTGGGTTAGGTGCCCTGGCCATGTAAAATTAGCCCCTTGCGTCCCAGGATGCGCCGGTTAGAGGGATTATGGGGGTAAATGTGTGAGTTGCGGTAATAGGGTCTCAGTGGGAATATTGTCAGTGCAGATTCATTGTGCCAAATGGTCTCTTTCTGCATCGTGGGGATTCAATGATTCGATGATAGGGAGTGCTCGGTTTACACATTGCAAGTGTAATGCTTATGCAACTACAGAAAGTTAACATTGTGCCTTTATTCACTGCAGATGTTAAAACACAGTAAGAAGTCTCACAACGCAAGGTTAAAGTCCAACAAGTTTACTTGACATTAAACCCACAAGCTTTTGGGGTTTCCCCTTCATCAGGTGAGTGGAGAGTTCTGGTCTCAAACAGGGCATATAAAGCCACACACAATTTACAGAACACTGATTAGAATGTGAGTCTTTACAGATAATCAATTGTTAAAGGTGCAGACAATGTGAGTGGAGATAGCATTAAGCATAGGTATTTTGTCCAGACAGTACAGTAAGTGAGGTTTTGCAAACCCAGGCAAGTCACAGGGGTTACAGTTAGTGCGACATGAACCCAAGATCCCTGTTGAGACCGTCCTCATGTGTGTGGAACTTGGCTATCAGTTTCTGATCAGCGACTCTGCGCAGTTGTATGTTGTGAAGGCTGCCTTGGAGAACACTTACCCGAAGATCAGAGGCCGAATGCCCGTGACCACTGAAGTGTTCGCCAACAGGAAGGGAGCAGTATTGTCTGGAGATTGTCGCGTGGTGTTCATTCATCTGTTGCCATAGTGTCTGCATGGTCTCCCCAGTGTACCATACCTCGGAACATTCTTTCCACATCATGATGTTAAAACATGCAGGTATGCAAAACAGGGCTATGGGCAGAGAATGGGGCAGTGGGATTAGTTTGTTGATTTATACGTAGCAATAGGGATTGAGCAGGACAGGCTCATGTATTTGGGGATTCATACAGGGCTATGGAGAGAGAGTGGGATTCATTTTGGGATTGCTCAAATGGCTATGGGGAGGGTACAGGCAGTGACGTTACTTTTGGGATTGATCCAGGGCTATGACAGTGCCGGTTAGTGGTAATAATTTGGGATTGATATGGGGATTGTGGAGAAAATGGGACTTTGGAATTTCATTGCAGGTTGATACTGGGCTACTGAGAGACAGTGGGGAAGAGGGATTAGTGTGGGAACGAATACAGAGAGATCAGAATCAAGCAGGACAATGTGATTAGTTTGGGAACTGATGCAGAGCTATGGGAGAAAGTGGGGCAGTGCAGACTCAAGGCAGACAGTCATTCGAGGCTGGAATTGAATCCCTGTCCCAGATGCTGTGAGGCAGTAGGACTAACCATTGTAACACCCTCCCATTGTTTCACTGCCGACTTGAAGTTTGCAAGCAAAAATGAGATCAATTGTTTTTGTTATCTCAGGACTCTCGTCTGTTCATGGCTTTTTCATTGTTGTGATGATCAGTGTCATTGGGTATGTCACTGCTTTCTTGACCTGTTCTCTGAACTTGGACTGAGTTACACCATAAATGAATGTTCTATGTTCTATGTTCTATGAATGTGTTTGTGCAGCAATTTAAGTACAGCAGCATAGATCCAACGGTTGTACACACGTATTCGGGAAATGTCATGTATATATACCCTTTAAATTTAGTATAAAATACATCAACAACATTGACAGTCCACAGGATTATGAAGGCGCCAGATATGGTGAAGATAAGAATTATAGACTTCCTTCTGCTCTCCATTTCTGGGTCATTCTCCTTCTTGCTCTGTCCCCTCAGTCTCTTACATACTTGACTGGCCACTAAAATGTATCTGATTGCCAGAGCATTGATTAACAGAATTAGAATGAATGGGGTAACTGGGATGACAATCTTTTCCAAGGAGAAATATGCCTTCCACCCAGGATGAGTAAAGAACCCTGGTGTTGGTTTAGTGAACCACGGTACATTATCAATGATCTCCCGAGGTACATACGTAAAGTACCAAGGCATGCATTTTAGACAAGACAGAATGCAGACTGTTGCAAGAACCACAAGCGAAGTCCTCTTCGTGCAATATTGTTCCTTTAGCTTTGGGAGACAGATGGCCACAAACCGATCAAATGAGAAGGCTGCAGTGAACCAGACAGAACAATCCGTGGCTACCTCCGACAGAACTTTCTTACCAGCCCTGACAGGGGTGATGTCAAGGAAAGACACTGGGAAATGAAATTGATTGACTTGGCCAAGTATGACGTCAATGATAACGTAAAGTAGATCTGCAACTGCCATTGCCACGAGGTAACGAATGGTGATGGCGGAAAGGCCTCACTTTCCCCCAGATAGGATCACAATTGTCACTAAATTAACTGCAAGAGACAAAGGAAAATGATACAGAAAATTAATGATTATTTATTCTCTGTGGCTTTATCAGGCAGTAAATATTTTATGAGCAAAGGCTGTGATGTTAGCCATTAAATTTACAGCAAAGTCACCCCAGTACCTAAGAAGGGATGGAGAAATAAATTAATCTAATGGATCCTGTGAGTAAGAAGTTTTCGGAAGGCCAGTATTTGAAACTGTTATAAAGCTTATTATACTCGATAACCATATAATTACAAAATGTAACATATATGGGCAAAGGCAACACGGATTATTGAAAGAGGAATTATGTATGACAAACACATTACTCTTTGAGGGCTTTCCTTCGGGAAAGGGGAAGTGGATAATCTGAGACCATCATTCAGATACCACATGAAATAAGTGCCGCTGATCTAACAGGTAATATTTTGGATTTCAATATATATTCCATCCCCCTCGCTATAAAGGCCAGCATCCCATTTGCCTTCCTGGTCACCTGCTGCACCTGCAGACTGGGTTTTTGTGACTCCGTTTAATTCCATTATTTTTCCAAAATTGTACATTCCAGCCCTTCTGTTTACATGACAGAAATGTGTTCCACTATCGTTTTTATTCACAAAAACTCTTCCAGAAGACAAAGAATTTCTCAAGATGTTTTATTCTATGCTTCTGTTGAAAAGAACATTTCCAAATGTATTGTGGTCGAACTTTGTGAGTAGGCACAGAGTTATTGCCCTCGATGCATTTTCCAGCTTTATCTGAGAACATCTTTGTGCTCTTGTTTTCACATTAATATCTCAGTCACTCCGAGTCGTACGCCTCCGTGTTATATTTGACTCCGTTTTTCACAATTAGAATCTGAACAGGAAGATTGCTGTCCTTCATTCCTCACTGTTATTCACAATAAATATCCAGATGTGCGGTGGACGAAAGTTCCGGAATATAAAAATAATCTGTTGTTCAGAAAAAAACTGCTCCAGCTGTATCGTGGAACTGTACTTTTCTTTCCAATACACTCTGCTTTTTATGATAAGAAATGGCATAGAACATAGAACATAGAACATAGAACATAGAACATAGAACATTACAGCGCAGAACAGGCCCTTCGGCCCACGATGTTGCGCCGACCAGTTACACAAACAATGACCCACTAGCCTATACCAATCCCTTTTCGTCCATAAACCTATCCAGAGATCTCTTAAACGCCCCCAAACTAGACGCATTTACAACTGCAGCAGGCAGGGCATTCCAATCCCTCACCACCCGCTGGGTAAAGAACCTACCCCTGACATCCGTCCTGTAGCTACCCCCCCTTAATTTAAAGTCATGCCCCCTCGTGCTAGCTTTCTCCATCCGAGGAAAAAGGCTATCACTATCCACCCTATCTAAACCCCTAATCATCTTATATGTTTCAATAAGCATCGCTCTTTGTAAGATCATCCCTGTATTCTTTTCTACAAAATCGTCCAAGACGACTGCAGAATAAATCAGTGTCACTTCTGGTTCGCAAAAAAAAAAGCTACCCTCTGACTGAGACACGGTAGCAGTAGTGTGTGTCATCTACAAATTGTACTGCAGGAACTCACCACGTTTCCTTCGGAAGGAAAGGTTTACCAGGATGTTGCCTGGTATGGAGGGTCTTAGCTCTGAGGTGAGATTGAGTAAATTAGGTGTGTTCTTCCTGGAAAGATTGAGGGGCGACCTAATAGAAGCTTATAAAAGGACATCGATAGGGCGGAACAGTTGGAAGTTCTTTCCCAGGTCGGAAATAACAAACACAAAGGGCCAGAATTTCAAGGGAAGGGGGGCAAGCTTCATTACAGATATGTGGGGGACGTTTTCTACACAGAGGGTGGTGGGGGCCTGGAATGCACTACCAAGCAAGGTGGTTGAGGCAGACACGTCAGGATCATTTCAGCCTTATCCCAATAGCCACGTGAACAAACTGGGAATAGTGGGATACAGAAGGATCGTCTAGTTCGGAACATATGATCGGTGCAGCCTTGGAGGGTCGAAGGCTCTGTTCCTGTGCTGTATTGTTCTTTGAAGGAAGTTCCAAAGCCACCCCCCCACCACCACCTTCCCCACCCCACGCACCCCCATCGCACCACCACCTATAAGGACCGGAGAGGATAAATACCCGGGAATACTAGAACCTGGAACTTTTTCACTCAGAGGGTGGCGAGTGAATGGAATCGGCTGCCGTCGGTGGTGGTGGAGGTGAACTCGCTGGGGTTTTTTAAGAGACTTCTGGATGAGTACATGAGATTTAATGGGATTGAGAGTTACAGATAGGCCTGGAAGGTATGGATATGATAGGCACAACTTGTGGGCCGAAGGGTCTGTTTGTGCTGTAGTGTTCTATGTTCTGTTATGTTGCAGCCGTATGAGGTGCTGGTGAGGCCACACCTGAACTACTGTGTACAGTTTTGGTCTCCTGACTTGAGGAAGGATATACTGGCGCTGGAGGGACACAGATAACATTCAGTAAGTTGATTCCGGAGTTGAGAGGGTTGGCTTATGAGGAGAGACTGAGTAGACTGGGGCTATACTCACTGGAATTCAGAAGAATGAGGGGAGATTTTATAGAAACATATACGATTATGAAGGGAATCGATAAGATCGAAACAGGACAGTTGTTTCCACTGGAGGGTAAAACTAGAACCGTGGGGCATGACTATAAAATAAGAGAAGCTGATTTCGGACTGAGTTGAGGAGGAACTTCTTCACACAAAGGATTGTGAACCTGTGGAATTCCCAGCCCAGTGAAAAAGTTGAGACTAACGTATTGAATGATTTTAAGGCAATTTAGATTAATTTGTAAAGGAAATCACTGGTTATGGTGAGCAGGTGGGTAAGTGGAGCTGAGTCCACAAAAAGTTCAGGCATGATCTTATTGAATGGCGGAGCAGGTTCGAGGGGCCAGATCGCCTACTCCTGCTCCTAATTCTTATATTCTTATATCCTTATATTTATGAAATGGATGTCAAGTCGCTTGTCATGCTTCTCTCAGCAAATACCCAGTCATTCAAATATATCGCCTGAGGCTCAGTCAGGTCGGTCAATATTGGTGATCCCGTTCATTCTACATGATCGACATTGCTAACCCCTTTCCAGAGTAATTTTTGATATTTGTCCGAGTTTCGGTGCTTTTCCCTGTTGTGGATCAACAGAGGAGATTATTGAGTCATTAGATGAGGGATGACAGGAGGTGATGAGCTGCTGAGGTTACAGAGATTTTGGTTGCCCTGATGCAATGAAACATGATGGAGACTGGCTACTGGGATGTCCTCCGGCTAGAACTTTCTGACTGCATGAAGATGCACTACTACAGCTTATAAATCTGTTTTGAGAGTGGGACATGATCTACACAATGATATTAATGGACAATTATGGGACACTTGTGGAAAAGCCAGATACCGTGACTGATGCCACGTTGGACGAAATGGATGATTGGCATTTGTGGCCTTCCCTCCCACCCAGTCAATGTAGTAACACAACGCCTTCAAATAAGAAATAAGAGACAGACAAGAAGCAGTGATTAATGCAAATTTATTTCATGGCAGGACTGAGACAGCTGGTGTGAGGGAGTCTGCCTGATCAGAGAAATCATGAGTCACAACGTCCTGTAGCCTCGGACAGCCTCACAGCTCGGTGCATCTTGTAATTGGATGTCATTGATGTACGCAGCAATGGTGGCCCCAGGGGCAGAGGTCGGGTTTCTCAATCATTCCCGATCCGCAGTGACCTTTGAAGCAAAAACCACCAACGGAGGTGCATCCGAAGTCATCACCTGTAATCAAGCAAGGAGCATTGATTTGGTCAATAATTCTAGGGGTGGAGTGAAGGTGGCGATCTTTGAAACATCCCCACGTTATACCTGTCAATATCACACTCAAGGTGAAGTACTGAGGAACACAGTGTGACATAAAATTACATTTCTGACTCACGTCCTTATCCAGATTCACCTTAAATGTATTCATAAAGTCATCTGAAAGCCTCCTCTTGGGTAGGAGATTGAATATTCTCACCACTCTCTGGTCAAAGACATTCCTCCTAATTCCTTCACGGCATTGTGATTCCGATAGCACCTAGATTTTAACTCTAGACCACAAGTGGAAAACTTTCACAACTTCCAGTCCACAAGAATTTTCCACATCTTAGTCACAAAACAAACAATTAGTGTTGAAACCGAATACAATTCACCACGGGGATTTTTGATGAGAATTGTCACATTAATTCACTCATTCCCCGACCTTGGCAAATACCAGGGCAGGTGGCCAGAAGCCAGAACAAATCAAATGGGGACAGGCTGAAGAGGTTTTAGGGAAATAATTCATCGGTCTGTTTCACTGGGGTTTTAACGCCACGGCAAATGATGCTTTGGTTCGTATGAGCTGGACTCTAATGGCCCGAATTGGAGGAGTTGAGAGATCTTGGCGAACAGTTAGACTGAATAAGATTGCAGAGATAGTGAATTGGCGAGGCCATGGTTAATTTGAAAACAAGCATGAGACTTTGAATGCTAAATAATTAAATGGACTCGAACCAAGGTAGCTTGGTGGATAAGGAGTCCCTGCGTGAACAGGACTTGGTGAGAGTAAAGACATTTCCGCAGCTATTTGGAAGGTGTATCTTTACAGAGCCAGGTGTGCATTGGGATTGTGGTGTATACAGATAACCAAGGGCTGGGTTTGGATTGCAGCGGTTGATGAGATAAGACAAGAATATTATCGAGTGATGCTGTACCGCTTGTAGTAGGCAGTACCAGAGGTATGCGATTGCATTTGCATGTTGGAATGGAATAACACACCTATGCTACGGAGAGTTTGCTCCAGCACTTACCTCCAGTTTTAGCCCAATCGCCTCTCTTATCCAGGATGTTGCTGTGGGCCAGTGACATGACACCAAGCATCAAGAGCAGTGTTTTCATCATCTTCGGTTCAGTTTGTCACCTTACTTTGCAAGCGGACTGGAGTTATATCACTTCAGAAAGCATTATCTAGTTAATGATCATACACCCCCTCTGCGGATTGGCTAGAACTTGGGCGAATTATATTGTCAGTTCAGTAACTGACAGCGATAATAAGTCCAATCATTGACTCAATATTTCTCCAAGGAAAGCCTTTGATTAATAACCAAAGCAAAACCTGAGGGAATAGAGCTGATTTATAGAAACAAAGTGCTTTGATTAAATTGACTCCTTTCAGCAGAACAAGAGGTCATTGGAGAACAGTATTTCCAAATTTTCATGAAAAACACAATCCAAATGTATCCAAACATCCTCCACCCACGGCGCACACTCCCCACCCAGCTCCCCAATGGCCTGACACAATTTCATTGTCTATTTGTTGATGCTTTTCATATTTTGATTTTTTTTAATAATGAATGTGTTTCCACCACCCTTTAAGAGAACGCAGTGTAGATCATTGATGCATCAAAATAAATTATCTACAACTTTGATATGGCCCTGATCTCCCAACAGCAACCTTTGAAATATTCCAGCTCCATCCATTGATGAAGAGTTTGGAACAATTCCTTTGCGCCCTGAGGCCAATGGCTCAGAAAACGGCACACAAAACTAACAAAGCTCATCAGGACTTGCTGTTGGCAAGATATTTCGGCACACACTTTGTCTGTCACATTAACTGTGCTATGATATTGACTCCAAATCAAGGGTATTTCATTGGATGTAGGGACCTTCCAATCATCGATTTGATGGTAACAGCACGATAGTAATACAAATCTTTACCATTTCTACATTGGATCTAAAGCCCATTGAACGTCATGGAATCACAGAATGACTGATCAGATATCTGTTGCAGCGCTAATGGAGTCCATTCTGCCTTTTGCAACTATAGCCGTGAAAATTGGATTTTTGGCTCAGTGTTTTTGGCTTGTGTGTTTTTTTTTCTCTGTATTCCTGAACAGTGTTTTTATTCAGATAATTTCCTCTTGCAGTGCCCTCTCGCCCCGACACATTTTTCCCGCTCTAACTACGCAATGTGTAGGTGCTCCAAATAGATTACTGCCATATGGAAAGGCAGGGGATGAACAATTCTTCAAAGACATATAGCAACGGCTCATCAAAGTTGGCCTTGTAAGTGGCTTTCACGTCCTAAGAACTTGTAATAATGAGATGTGGAAGGTGCCTGAATATTGGGTCGCAGTTTTGGGGGTCAGACTGCATTCCACGTGAATACAACAATTCCATTCTTGCCATTTGTGTTGCAACATGTTTTGCTGGTTTTGAGCTGTTATATATTTACCTGCATCACGGAACTGGCCAGCCACCAGTTGCCATCCTGTCTGATGGCCGTGAACATGGTATGAGGATCTGAGAGTGATGGATAGGATCCAGCCTCATATTGACTGAATATGAAGACAATTCACAGGCCAACATTCAACAAGGTTGTGTAAAAAAATGACCTGAATACAATCAGCCAGATTGTTCCCCCTTAACCATATTTCACTTGGCTATGATAAATCTACCAAACGCTGCATTAAAAATACCAATTCCTCTAGAATTGATTCTTGTTTGCAGAACACCTATTATAAAGATTCAGAGATATTTGTTTGTTTATAGTACAGACATCTGTAATTATTCATCTATTTCCTTCCATCGCTGGGATAGAAATCATCCTACACTGTGGAAATATCACTCCATAATCCCATTATTTCCTGAATTTGTGTATCATTACTTTTTCCAGCTCTTCAATGGGTATTTTATGTTTATTTGATCTGTTTCACTGGTGAGACACACATTCGTATCTTGTCGCTAGTTTTCTGTGAAAGGCTCACTGCGCTGTTTCCGAGAAGAATTAAATGTCAAAAAAAAAACTTTGTTTAGTGTCTGGAGTGATATAGAGGCCAATTCAGGGAGACTATAACTGCACTGTATCCTCTGCTCCTGGTTTTATATTTCCCATGAATGGTTTTCCCATTCAACAGAATAGTATCATTGTAATGTCACTGTGCCGATAATCCAGAGACATCAGTAAATGGTCTGGAGATGTGGGTGTAAATCTAAACGCCACATTCGAACAATCTCAATATAAATCACTCATTCTTTCTGTAATGAAAAGATGGGTCCAGAAATGGTGACTTGAAACTGGGAGATTGTCATCAGAGCTCATTGTAATTGCAATGCTTGATAAAAAAAGGACATTTGCTGTGCTTATCTTATGATTCAGTTATTTTGCAACAGAAGGTGGGTATTCGAGACGTGGGGGCAATGCCAGCTCTCTGTAGAATCATCCGCTCAGCCTCATTCCTCCTGCTGTGTGCTTGCCGCTCTGGGAGAATTTTAGCTTTGTCAAGTGAAGACCCCATGCCCTTTTTTAAAGTCTTTGATCATCTCACCTTCCAGCATCATTTACAGGGGCACTCATACTTGACAGAGGGTCACTTCTAAATGACAGGGGGCACTCCTGAATGACGGGGCACTCCTAGTTGACATTGGCATCCTAGTTGAGGTGTGGGCACTCGTAACAGTAATAGTCCCTGCTGCAAATCCAAATGGGGGGCACCCCAATCGAGATAGAAGGCTCCATTATTAGTGATAGGGAATTCGCCAAATCGACAATCCATATTGAGGAAAGGGACACTCCTAATTGAGACAGCCACCACACCTAATGGGGGCACTCCAAATCCAGAACTGGGGCACTCCAATTTGAGATGGGGGCACTCTAAATCGAGATGGAGGGGACTCCCAATCTGGATAGGGGTACACCAAGTCCAGATAAGGTACATTCCAAATCAAGATAGGGCACTTCATACGGGTACTCCAAACTGAGGTAGGGTACAGGAGACCCCCCTACTCAATTAGGAGTGCACCCTGTCATTTAGGAGTGTCCCTGTCCATCAGGAGTGCTTGTGGCAATTTTTAGTGCCCCCTGTCAATTAAGAGCGCCCCCTGTCTCGATTTGCAAATGCATTTTGATAATGTATTTCAGACAAGTAAATAAAGTTCTACTATCACCTAACCAGGTAGAGAAAGTCACCAGGAAAGATCCGGTTATGAGGCTTGTGGAGCTTGTCCTGAGAGGGAGGACGGGTAGACAGCACCCAGAGTTATGGTGATAAGTGTACAGAAGCTGGGTGTTGACAGTGTTGTTGGATGTTTATTCTGGGCTATGGGAGCCCCATTCCCCTATAATTAAGAGGAAAGGTGCTGGAACGGGAGCACCAAGAGCACCCGGAGATGCTGCCAATGGAAGAAATAACAAGAAACTGCTTGAGGTGCTACCCAAATGGAAGAGAAAGTGGGATGATGCGAATGTTGCCTTTGGGGGCAGAGGGCACTGCCCTTAGGGACAGAGGGTGCTACCCTTAGGAACAGAGGGCACTGCCCTTGGGGACAGAGGGTGCTGCCCTTGCCACCTCTTCCAGGCTGGGATTATCCAATCTACAGCGAGAAACTGCTTCATCACCATGTGCCCTAGTGAACCCAGACTGGCTGTCAATCATTCTGCTGGAGTGGGTTCCTCTTGGCTGTGGTTGTTGCATAAGGTTAAATCTCACGGGATCCAGGGTGATGTAGTTAAATGGATAAAAAACTGACTTGATGACAGAAGCCAGAGAGTGGTTGTGGAGGGTTGTTTTTCAAACTGGAGGTCTGTGACCAGTGGTGTGCCTCAGGGATTCATGCTGGGCCCACTGTGATTTGCCATTTACATTAATGATTTGGATGAGAACATAGGATGCATGGTTAGTAAGTTTGCAGATAACACAAAGATTGGTGGCATAGTGGACAGTGAAGGAAGTTATCTCGGATTGGAACGGGATCTAGATCAACAGGGCCAGTGGGATGACAAATGACAGATGGAGTCTAATTTAGACAGATGCCAGTAGATACATTTTGGTAGACTGAACCAGGGCAGGACTTATTCAGTTAATGGTAGGGCACTGGGGAGAGTTACAGAACAAAGAGATCCCGGGGTACAGGTTCATAACTCCTTGAAAGTGGAGTCACAGGTGGACAGAGTGGTGAAGAAGGCATTCAGCATGTTTGGTTTCATTGATCAGAACATTGAATACTGGGGTTGGGACGTCTTGTTGAAGTTATACAATATTTTGGTAAGGCCACACTTGGTCACCCTATTATAGAGAGGATATTATTAAACTAGAACGCGTGTCCTTTGTTTGAACAGAGGGGAGTACGGTAGGATGAGAGAAGAATTGGCGAATGTGGACTGGGGGAGCGTGTTGGAAGGTAGGTCTGCTGAGGAGCAGTGGAGGATCTTTAAGGAGATCTTTCTTGGTGCTCAGCAGAAATTTATTCCGATGGTTAAAAAGGACCATAGGAGGAGAGGTAATAAGCTGTGGATAACGAAGGAGGTGAAGGAAAGTGTTAAATTAAAAGTGGAGGCGTTTAGAAGAGCTAAGAGTAGTGGGCGAGAAGAGGATTGGGAGAGGTTTAAATGTCAACAAAGATTGACAAAGAAGTTGATAAGGAAGGGTAGGATAAACTATGAAGCTGGGCTTGCGCTTAATATAAAAAAGGATAGCAAGAGTTTTTATAAATATATAAAAAGGAAGAGGCTGGCTAGGGTGAACGTTGGTCCCTTAGAGGATAAGAAGGGGGACTTAGTGGTAGGGGATGGGGATATGGCTGAGGTCCTGAATAACTTTTTTGTTTCTGTCTTCACGGAGGAGGACGTGAATAATTTGCCGGGTGTTAGAGATGGAAAGGTGGTAGGACTGGAGGGTCTCGATGACATTACTGTTACTAGAGAGGTGGTGCTCGACAGACTGGAGGGGCTGATTGTGGACAAGTCCCCAGGACCGGATGGAATGCATCCGAGGGTTCTGAAAGAAATGGCGGAGGTGATAGTGGATGCCTTGGTGGTTATTTTCCAGACGTCGCTGGATTCCGGGGAAGTGCCGGAAGATTAGAAAACGGCTAATGTTACGCCGTTGTTTAAGAAGGGTGCCAGGCAAAAGGCAGGGAATTATAGGCCGGTTAGTTTAACGTCTGTTGTAGGTAAAATGTTAGAATCCATCATCAAGGAGGAAATAGCGAGGCATCTTGAGAGGAATTGCTTGATAGAGCAGACGCAGCACAGTTTCGTTAAAGGGAAGTCGTGTCTGACAAATTTATTGGAGTTCTATGAGGATGTGTCGAGGGCGGTGGATAGAGGAGAGCCGGTGGATGTGGTCTTTCTAGATTTTCAGAAGGCGTTTGACAAGGTACCTCACAGGAGGTTATTGCAGAAGGTCAGGGGACATGGAGTTGGGGGTAGGGTGTTAGCGTGGATAGAGGATTGGTTGTCAAATAGGAGGCAGAGACTGGGGGTCAATGGGTGCTGTTCGGATTGGCGGATGGTGACTAGTGGAGTGCCTCAGGGGTCGGTGCTGGGGCCTCAGCTATTTACCATTTATATAGATGATCTGGAGGAGGGAACCGAGTGTAGGGTGTCGAAATTTGCTGATGACACCAAGATTGGTGGAAAGGCAAATTGTGCGGAGGGTGTGGAAAGTCTGCAGAAGGATCTAGATAGGCTGGGCGAATGGGCCAGGAAATGGCAAATGGAATTTAATGTTGGCAAGTGTGAGGTGGTCCACTTTGGTAGGAATAATGGTAGGAAGGATTATTACTTACGTGGCGAAAAACTGCAGCAGGCGATGGTGCAGAGGGACCTCGGGGTCATTGTGCATGAGTCGCAAAAACCCAGCTTGCAGGTGCAGCAGGTGGTCAGGAAGGTGAATGGGATGCGGGTCTTCATAGCGAGGGGGATTGAATATAAAAGTAGGGAGGTCTTGCTGCGGCTGTACAGGGCATTGGTGAGGCCACAGCTGGAGTACTGTGTGCAGTTTTGGGCACCGTACTTATGCAAGGATGTTTTGGCCTTGGAGGGAGTGCAGAGGAGGTTTACTAGGCTGATGCCGGAGTTGAGGGGGTTGAGCTATGAGGAGAGGCTGAATAAACTAGGCTTGTACTCGTTAGAGTTTAGAAGAATGAGGGGGGATCTCATTGAGACGTATAAGATGATGAATGGGATGGATAGGATAGAGATGGAGAGACTCTTCCCGCTCAGAAAGGACAGTAGGACTAGAGGGCACAGCCTCAAGATAAAAGAGGGGCAGTTTAGAACAGAGTTGAGAAGGAACTTCTTCACTCAAAGGGTGGTGAATCTCTGGAATTCTCTGCCCGTTGAGGTGGTGGAGGCTGCCTCGCTAAATATTTTTAAGACACGGGTTGCTGGGTTTTTGATAAGAGAGGGGATTAAGGGTTATGGGGAGAGGGCGGGAATGTGGAACTGAGCCACGACAGATCAGCCATGATCTTATTGAATGGCGGGGCAGGCTCGAAGGGCTAGATGGCCCACTCCTGCTCCTATTTCTTATGTTCTTATGTTCTACCTATGCTACAATATTGACTACAAGTCAAGGGTATTTCATTGGATGTAGGGACCTTCCAATCATCGATTTGATGGCAACAGCATGATAGTAATACAAATCTTTACCATTTCTACATTGGATCTAAAGCCCATTGAACATCATGGAATCACAGAATGACTGATCAGATATCTGTTGCAGCGTTAATGGAGTCCATTCTGCCTTTTGCAACTATAGCCGTGAAAATTGGATTTTTGGCTCAGTGTTTTTGGCTTGTGTGTTTTTTTTCTCTGTATTCCTGAACAGTGTTTTTATTCAAATAATTTCCTCTTGCAGTGCCCTCTTGCCCCGACACATTTTTCCCGCTGTAACTACGCAATGTGTGGGTGCTCCAAATAGATTACTGCCATATGGAAAGGCAGGGGATTAACAATTCTTCAAAGACATATAGCAACGGCTCATCAAAGTTGGCCTTGTAAGTGGCTTTCACGTCCTAAGAACTTGTAATAATGAGATGTGGAAGGTGCCTGAATATTGGGTCGCAGTTTTGGGGGTCAGACTGCATTCCACGTGAATACAACAATTCCATTCTTGCCATTTGTGTTGCAACATGTTTTGCTGGTTTTGAGCTGTTATATATTTACCTGCATCACGGAACTGGCCAGCCACCAGTTGCCATCCTGTCTGATGGCCGTGAACATGGTATGAGGATCTGAGAGTGATGGATCAGATCCAGCCTCATATTGACTGAATGTGAAGACAACAGGCCAACATTCAACAAGGTTGTGTAAAAAAATGACCTGAATACAATCAGCCAGATTGTTCCCCCTTAACCATATTTCACTTGGCTATGATAAATCTACCAAACACTGCATTAAAAATACCAATTCCTCTAGAATTGATTCTTGTGTGCAGAACACCTATTATAAAGATTCAGAGATATTTGTTTGTTTATAGTACAGACATCTGTAATTATTCATCTATTTCCTTCCGTCGCTGGGATAGAAATCATCCTACACTGTGGAGATATCACTCCATAATCCCATTATTTCCTGCATTTGTGTATCATTACTTTTTCCAGATCTTCAATGGGTATTTTATATTTATTTGATCTGTTTCACTGGTGAGACACACATCTGTAGCTTGTCGCTAGTTTTCTGTGAACTGAAAGGCTCACTGGGCTGTTTCCGAAAAGAATTAAATGTCAAAAAAAAACTTTGTTTAGTGTCTGGAGTGATATAGAGGCCAATTCAGGGAGACTATAACTGCACTGTATCCTGTGCTCCTGGTTTTATATTTCCCATGAATGGTTTTCCCATTCAACAGCAATAGTATCATTGTAATGTTTGGTTTAGATTAGTGGGTCAATGTTTTTTTTCAAAAATAAGACTGGTCGGCGCAACATCGTGGGCCGAAGGGCCTGTTCCGCGCTGTAATGTTCTATGTTCTATGTCACTGTGCCGATAATCCAGAGACATCAGTAAATGGTCTGGAGATGTGGGTGTAAATCTAAATGCCACATTAGAACAATCTCAATATAATTCACTCATTCTTTCTGTAATGAAAAGATGGTTCCAGAAATGGTGACTTGAAACTGGGAGATTGTCATCAGAGCTCATTGTAATTGCAATGCCTGATAAAAAAAAGGACATTTGCTGTGCTTATCTTATGATTCAGTTATTCTGCAACAGAAGGTGGATATTCGAGACGTGGGGGCAATGCCAGCTCTCTGTAGAATCATCCGCTCAGCCTCATTCCTCCTGCTGTGTGCCTGCCGCTCTGGGAGAATTTTAGCTTTGTCAAGTGAAGACCCCATGCCCTTTTTTAAAGTCTTTGATCATCTCACCTTCCAGCATCATTATAGGCAGCGAATTCCAGGTTAATATAACTCACTGCATCATAGACTCACACAGTGCAGTAAAGGCCCTCCGTCCCATCAAATCCACACTGACTGCAATGGGCAACATTAATTTGTACTGATTAATCAGCTGGGGAGAATGTGAGGTGTGAATCATCAGGAAATATCACAGGCCATCCCTGACCGGGTGCCATGTGCCCATGTTGTATATTACCTGTGAGAGCAACTCCTGAATGTCCATCACTGTTCCCTGGCTGCCAGTGGGTCAGTCCTGCCAGTGCGAGAAAAGGTGTGGATCGTAGTGTCCGTGACTGGGAAAATGTCCCATTGTACATTGTGTGAGAATAAGTAAATTGGCGAGACCGGATATTAAAGTTGTCATGTTAAATTCCCCTCCCTCTCAGTCAATATGCTGAGACACTGACCCCAGAGAACAATCAGATAGAGTCAGGGGGGACAGTCATGAACGCAGCTACTTCTGTTCACATGATTCAGAAAACAGTGGGTCAGAGGCTATTTAATCACCCACTGCAATAGATCCTGAAACATGGAACTGTGACTGTCTTCAGTTGGTTTAATGGATCGATCTCACAGTGGGGAACATATTCTCTGGAGATAATGGTTTGAAGTCTGCGGCACTGCCAAAAGAAGCAGCAATATTCCCGGATCCATTCATTTCCTGAGCAGGATTCAGTTCTCCAGGTGCTCCATTCCTTGAGGCATTCTGGGAAACAGGAAAATGATAACTTTCAGGAATCTGTGGGGTCCACATTTGATCCCAGGTGAAATGGGAAATATGGCTGTGCAAAGTTCTTTCCCATCAATGAGAACCATGGAGAGCACTGCTGGGCACAGTGTTCAAACTGGAGGCTAAATGAGTGATTTAGGACCAAAACTCGACAGTGTCTCCAGTTCTGTGCTAATGATGGATATTGATGTTACAAATGTGTCCATAGTAAAGTCCCCAGTGCTGCGGTATTAAAGACTATGGATTAAAAACAAAACTGTGCAGATCTCCATATGTGGTCTCAGTTAATAATATGGAGATCAGGGCTGTGCACAGTGATTGCAGTGTGGCCAAATAGAGGATTAAATCTGTCTGGATTGTGCACCATTATCACACAGTTCCCCAAATGACAGATATGAATACAAAAGTTGGGCTGTGCTCCAATCGTGGTCCAAATGAGGCAAATGGAACAAACATCTCCAAGCATTGTCTAAATGAGAGTTAGGGATACCGATACGATGTACACAGCAAACAATATTGTCGGTGATATTTAGTATCAGCGCCCTACCAGTGATATCCGATATTGAGGGGACAGCTGTGCAGAATGCTGATGTATAACAGTGAGATATGGAACCAAAGGAGAGTGCTTCAGGATATGTGCAACTGAGGGTGATGGAAGGCGGGTTTGTGCACAATGAACCCATCAGTGTCTACATGAGGGATTTGGATTTCAGAAGTGTGCACAGTGCTCCAACTGTTTTCAAGAACAGGGAAATGGGGAAATGAGCAGTACTTAATATTCCAGGTGTGGTCTCAAAGATGGTTATAGATACAGGATCTGCACAAAGTGCTCTCATGGTTTGCCTGAAAGGGGGGTTACTGATACAATAACGGGGTATACAGCACCGACTGATCCTGGTGTGATGGAGGTGCAGACCACAACTGTACAGTGATGACACTGCTGTCCATATGACAAGTCTGGGGATCCACAATTAGCTCAGTGATCCATGTGTGGTCTACCCGAACCACGTGGAGACGATAACTCTACACAATGTGCTTCCTGTTGTCTAAATGAACGGCCTTGATATCAGAGTGGGACAGAGTAATTTCAGCCTTTCCTAAAAGCTGCACCCTGTGTTTTTTTCCATTAGACTAAATAAGGGAGAAGGATCGGGAAATGTGCACATTGATGTCGTTCTGATTGAATCAATACGTATGGAGAACTAAACTGTGCTCACTGATCTCAGGATATTAGCAGAATCATCCCATTCTGACCCTTTGTGTTATACAACAACGTGTTAATTTCGAGCTGTTTCCCTGTCTGTTAATTATTTTCCTCTATCCCGGAAATGACCCGCTATCAGTTGCCACAATGTCTGACAAACATTCCCGTGCTTTAAGGACCTGACATTACTGATAGACCAGGATAGGATCCTACAGCTCAGTGGCGCCCCTGCAGGACACACACAGGCTGCCACTCAACAATGTTCTGAAAGATTTGTGGTCAGAATCCTGATGTCCAGTTTTGCACCTTAACCTGAAGAACTTTGATCACCATAAATCCATTAAACCTGCAGTTAAAGTATAAGTTGCTCTGGAATCCATTCCTGTGCCCAGAACAACTAAATATTTTACCAAACATTTTGTGAAAGAGTGTTTCATAAATTTGCTAATGCAATGCCTGGCTAGACTTTGTCGAATATTAAACAGAGTCAGACTCCTTAAACAGTGCTGTAATTTTCTCTGTTTGTTGTTCTCTGATCTTTAATCAATGTTTCAAATAAATTTGAAATATCAGCGTAAATGTTTTAAATCACAATTACTTGTTTAAATTTCTCGCTGTATTTCCGTGCGTGTAAACTGCTCTCTTGTTCGATTGTATTCTTTCTCTTTTTGAGAACCATTTCACACTTTGCTGGTTATTCTATCAGTGCCTTAATATCGAATGTTTAAAACTCGTGTTAACCTGTGAGGAGCCCCACATCCATCCCCGATCTGACCATTGGCCAATACTAGGCCAGTAAATAAAATGACCCAAAACTGAAGAAGCGATTGGTCCTTAAACTTAATAGTCATTGCCAATGTTATACAAGCTGTATATCACTATTTAAAATATTATCCCCATTAATACTAAAATACCAAGAAAAAACACGATTATTTCATGTTGTGTAGATAGATGTCTGTCAATACATATTCTTATATTCTGGAGGAACGCTTGGTAATAAGGACAGTTCCTTGCTCACCTGGATCGATGCTTCTGCTGCTGCACCTGCTGTGGATTTTGCTGCTAAATAACAGCAGCATTGAAAAGTTGTACAATCACAATGAACATTAAGATAGTAATGAAGAAAAAACCCCAGCCCTTGAACAAGGTTTGGCCCAGATAACCCATCCAGCCAGTTGGCCAGTTCCACAGGGAAAGTTATGTTTGTCGTTTCAGTTTTTCAACTGGTGGGTGACCAATCCGTTCTCTTTTCTGAAGTGTTGGTTATGTGTGAGCAACACTTCATTCCACTGAAAGCAGAAGGTCAAATATTAGCTGCAAAAATGGAGACTAGTGTCGTTTAATTCTGTAGCTCAACAGTTCGCATTGTAACCATCTCATGACTCCACTCAATGAGAGCTGCCGCAGTGTCATTGAGAACCTGTTTCAAAACAGACTTAACAGCTTCAACATCAGTTAATATTCTTTCAAACACAAACGGGGGGATCATAATACCAACAAATTGGTGTCTTCTCACAAGGACACTTCGATCTCTCCCAAAATAAGCCGATAAGAATGATACATATATGGGAGTACATTTCGAAGGAAACACAATCCTTTCCACCCAATCGGTAGCTATGGATATTCCTTGTTCCCAAAAATATCCAGTAAGTGCCATTGAGGGTGGGATAAATGGCAGTACAGCAATATAGAAAGTTGTTGAACCAATCATTACTGAATGGATTCAGAAGAAAAACATAGAACATAGAACATAGAACATTACAGCGCAGAACAGGCCCTTCGGCCCACGATGTTGCGCCGACCAGTTAAAAAAAAACAACAACAATGACCCACTAACCTAAACCAATCCCTTTTCGTCCATAAACCTGTCCACAGACCTCTTAAACGCCCCTTAAACGGCTGGTTATATCTACTGAATGTTAACATTTGCTTGTGGCCATGTTCACACCAAACTCTTTATTCATTCTTCTCGGGCAATATTCCTTTTGGTTTTGCTTCTGCTTATTTAAAAATAAAGTTGGGTGTTGGACTGAATGTTGGACTAAAGATGAAGAAGGGGAATGGAATAACTGGAAATGTGAAAATGGCTGAGTCATTGAACAAGTATTTTGTTTCTGTCTCCACAGTGGAATACACAAATAGCATGTGAAAAAAATGATGCCAGGAAGACAGGTGAGGACTGGGAAACAATCATTGACACGAAAGGGGTAATGTCGGGCAAGTTAATCAGGCTAAAGTTAGACAAGTCTCCTGGTGCTGATGGAATACATCACAGGATACTGAAAGAGATGGCGGGAGAAATAGCAAATATACTAGTGGCAATTTACCAAAATTCACTGGACTCTGGGGTGGCTCCCACAGATTAGAAAACAGCAGGTTTGATGCCATTGTTTACAAAAAAAAGATAGACTTGAGGGGGGAGGAGGAGGGGCAGAAGGGATTCACTCGGTTGATTCTAGAGTGAAGAGGGTAGGCTCATGAGGAGAGGCTGAGTAGACTGGGGCTATACTTGCTGCATTTCTGAGGAATGAGAGGAGAACTTACAGAAACATGGAAGTTTATGAAAGGAATGGATAAGATAGAAGTGTTGCAGTTGGTTCCACTGGTGGGTGAAATTATAACTCGGGGGATGGCCTCAAAATAAGGGGAAGCCAATTTAGGACTGAGATGCGGAGGAATTTTTCACACAAAGAGTGGAGAATCTGTGGAATTCTCTGCCCAGTGAAGCAGTTAATGCTGCCTCATTCAATGTTATTAAGGCAAGGATAGATACATTTCTGAACAGTAAAGGGAATAAGGGTTATGGTGAGTGGGCGGGTCAGTCCACCAAAAAGATCAGCCACAATCTGACGGAACAGACTGGAGGGACAAACTGGCCCACTCCTGCTCCAAGGTCTTATCTTCTTGTATTCTTATCTAACCGAGGAAGTGAGTGAGCCCGAGTCATCAACTGACCAGCGAGGGAGGCTGACTGACCAAGATGGCCTGACTGAGTGGCACACTCAGTAATTGAGGGTAAGGGACATACTGAGTGAGGGATGCCGACTGACCGGCCAGCAAATGAGGCGATTGGCTGATGGAGTGGGCCAAGCCGACTGACTGATTGAGTGTGTGAGGCCCACTGACCAACTGAGAGAGTGAGGCTGACTAATTAACACAACAAACAATACTGAGAAACCAACCAAATAACGGAGATGGAATGGCCACCAACCTGAGCGAAGTGAACTGACTAACCCAGCAAGCAAGGCCAACTTACTGACTGAATGAGCAATATCGGCTGACTGAGCGAGTCACGGTGACTCACTGCATGAGCAAGGACGGCTGGATTCACAAGGGAGTCCGACTGACTGATGGAACAAGACTGACTGACTGTGTGACTGAGACTGACTGACCGTCCGACAGATCGAGGCCGACCGACTGACTGATTAAACCAGAATGACCGACCGAGACCGATTGACCACGTGGGAGAGGACAACGAGGGGCCATGGCTTTAAATTAAGGGGGGGTAGTTATAGGACGGATGTCAGGGGTAGGTTCTTTACCCAGAGGGTGGTGAGGGATTGGAATGCCCTGCCTGCTGCAGTTGTAAATGCGCCTAGTTTGGGGGCGTTTAAGAGATCCGTGGATAGGTTTATGGACGAAAAGGGATTGGTTTAGGTTAGAGGGTCATTGTTTTTTAACTGGTCGGCGCAACATTGTGGGCCGAAGGGCCTGTTCTGCGCTGTAATGTTCTATGTTCTAAATGACCAATGGAGCAAACAAGATGGACTGACTGACTGAGTGATTAAGGTGAACTGAGTGGGGAAAGGCTCCGACTGACTGAGTGAGTGTGTGAGTCTGAGTGAATATCGGAGTCAGTAATGCAGAGTGACCATTCGGCCGAGTGAAGCTTACTCGGTGGGACAGCGGCAAAGTGGTTAGTACTGCTGTATTACAGAGCCACAGAGCCGGGTTCGAATCCCAGCTTGTGCCATTGTGTGTGTGAAGTTTACACGTACTCCCCATGTCTGTCTGGGTTTCCTCTGAATACTCCGCTCCCTCCCACATTCTGAGAGACCTGCTGGTTAGATACATTGACCCAAACAGGCGCTGGATCTGGCGGCTAGGGGAATTTCATAGTGACTTCATTGCAGTGTTAATGTGGCTTGTGACTGATAAACAGATGAACAAATGACCAAGCAAGTTTGTGAGGCTGAATGACTGACAGACTGAGTGAGGCTGAATGACTGACAGACTGAGTGAGGCTGAATGACTGACAGACTGAGTGAGACTGAATGACTGACAGACTGAGTGAGACTGAATGACGGACAGACTGAGTGAGACTGAATGACGGACAGACTGAGTGAGACTGAATGACTGACAGACTGAGTGAGACTGAATGACTGACAGACTGAGTGAGACTGAATGACTGACAGACTGAGTGAGACTGAATGACTGACAGACTGAGTGAGACTGAATGACGGACAGACTGAGTGAGACTGAATGACGGACAGACTGAGTGAGACTGAATGACGGACAGACTGAGTGAGGGTGAATGACTGACAGACTGAGTGAGACTGAATGACTGACAGACTGAGTGAGACTGAATGATGGACAGACTGAGTGAGACTGAATGACTGACAGACTGAGTGAGGCTGAATGACTGACAGACTGAGTGAGACTGAATGACTGACAGACTGAGTGAGACTGAATGACTGACAGACTGAGTGAGACTGAATGACGGACAGACTGAGTGAGGGTGAATGACGGACAGACTGAGTGAGACTGAATGACTGACAGACTGAGTGAGACTGAATGACTGACAGACTGAGTGAGGGTGAATGACTGACAGACTGAGTGAGACTGAATGACGGACAGACTGAGTGAGACTGAATGACTGACAGACTGAGTGAGGCTGAATGACGGACAGACTGAGTGAGACTGAATGACGGACAGACTGAGTGAGACTGAATGACGGACAGACTGAGTGAGACTGAATGACGGACAGACTGAGTGAGACTGAATGACTGACAGACTGAGTGAGACTGAATGACTGACAGACTGAGTGAGACTGAATGACTGACAGACTGAGTGAGACTGAATGACTGACAGACTGAGTGAGACTGAATGACGGACAGACTGAGTGAGACTGAATGACTGACAGACTGAGTGAGACTGAATGACGGACAGACTGAGTGAGGCTGAATGACGGACAGACTGAGTGAGACTGAATGACGGACAGACTGAGTGAGACTGAATGACTGACAGACTGAGTGAGACTGAATGACGGACAGACTGAGTGAGGGTGAATGACGGACAGACTGAGTGAGACTGAATGACGGACAGACTGAGTGAGACTGAATGACGGACAGACTGAGTGAGGGTGAATGACGGACAGACTGAGTGAGACTGAATGACGGACAGACTGAGTGAGACTGAATGACTGACAGACTGAGTGAGACTGAATGACGGACAGACTGAGTGAGACTGAATGACTGACAGACTGAGTGAGACTGAATGACTGACAGACTGAGTGAGACTGAATGACGGACAGACTGAGTGAGACTGAATGACGGACAGACTGAGTGAGACTGAATGACTGACAGACTGAGTGAGACTGAGACTGAATGACGGACAGACTGAGTGAGACTGAATGACTGACAGACTGAGTGAGACTGAATGACTGACAGACTGAGTGAGACTGAATGACGGACAGACTGAGTGAGACTGAATGACGGACAGACTGAGTGAGACTGAATGACGGACAGACTGAGTGAGACTGAATGACGGACAGACTGAGTGAGACTGAATGACTGACAGACTGAGTGAGACTGAATGACTGACAGACTGAGTGAGACTGAATGACGGACAGACTGAGTGAGACTGAATGACGGACAGACTGAGTGAGACTGAATGACGGACAGACTGAGTGAGACTGAATGACTGACAGACTGAGTGAGGCTGAATGACGGACAGACTGAGTGAGACTGAATGACGGACAGACTGAGTGAGACTGAATGACTGACAGACTGAGTGAGACTGAATGACTGACAGACTGAGTGAGACTGAATGACTGACAGACTGAGTGAGACTGAATGACGGACAGACTGAGTGAGACTGAATGACGGACAGACTGAGTGAGACTGAATGACGGACAGACTGAGTGAGACTGAATGACTGACAGACTGAGTGAGACTGAATGACTGACAGACTGAGTGAGACTGAATGACGGACAGACTGAGTGAGACTGAATGACGGACAGACTGAGTGAGCTGAATGACTGACAGACTGAGTGAGACTGAATGACTGACAGACTGAGTGAGACTGAATGACTGACAGACTGAGTGAGACTGAATGACGGACAGACTGAGTGAGACTGAATGACGGACAGACTGAGTGAGACTGAATGACTGACAGACTGAGTGAGACTGAATGACGGACAGACTGAGTGAGACTGAATGACTGACAGACTGAGTGAGACTGAATGACTGACAGACTGAGTGAGACTGAATGACGGACAGACTGAGTGAGACTGAATGACGGACAGACTGAGTGAGACTGAATGACGGACAGACTGAGTGAGACTGAATGACTGACAGACTGAGTGAGACTGAATGACGGACAGACTGAGTGAGACTGAATGACTGACAGACTGAGTGAGACTGAATGACGGACAGACTGAGTGAGACTGAATGACGGACAGACTGATGAGACTGATGACAGACTGAGTGAGACTGAATGACTGACAGACTGAGTGAGACTGAATGACGGACAGACTGAGTGAGACTGAATGACTGACAGACTGAGTGAGACTGAATGACGGACAGACTGAGTGAGACTGAATGACGGACAGACTGAGTGAGACTGAATGACGGACAGACTGAGTGAGACTGAATGACGGACAGACTGAGTGAGACTGAATGACGGACAGACTGAGTGAGACTGAATGACGGACAGACTGAGTGAGACTGAATGACGGACAGACTGAGTGAGACTGAATGACGGACAGACTGAGTGAGACTGAATGACGGACAGACTGAGTGAGACTGAATGACGGACAGACTGAGTGAGACTGAATGACGGACAGACTGAGTGAGACTGAATGACTGACAGACTGAGTGAGACTGAATGACGGACAGACTGAGTGAGACTGAATGACGGACAGACTGAGTGAGACTGAATGACTGACAGACTGAGTGAGACTGAATGACGGACAGACTGAGTGAGACTGAATGACTGACAGACTGAGTGAGACTGAATGACGGACAGACTGAGTGAGACTGAATGACGGACAGACTGAGTGAGACTGAATGACGGACAGACTGAGTGAGACTGAATGACTGACAGACTGAGTGAGACTGAATGACTGACAGACTGAGTGAGACTGAATGACGGACAGACTGAGTGAGACTGAATGACGGACAGACTGAGTGAGACTGAATGACTGACAGACTGAGTGAGACTGAATGACGGACAGACTGAGTGAGACTGAATGACGGACAGACTGAGTGAGACTGAATGACTGACAGACTGAGTGAGACTGAATGACTGACAGACTGAGTGAGACTGAATGACGGACAGACTGAGTGAGACTGAATGACGGACAGACTGAGTGAGACTGAATGACTGACAGACTGAGTGAGACTGAATGACGGACAGACTGAGTGAGACTGAATGACGGACAGACTGAGTGAGACTGAATGACGGACAGACTGAGTGAGACTGAATGACGGACAGACTGAGTGAGACTGAATGACTGACAGACTGAGTGAGACTGAATGACGGACAGACTGAGTGAGACTGAATGACTGACAGACTGAGTGAGACTGAATGACGGACAGACTGAGTGAGACTGAATGACGGACAGACTGAGTGAGACTGAATGACTGACAGACTGAGTGAGACTGAATGACGGACAGACTGAGTGAGACTGAATGACTGACAGACTGAGTGAGACTGAATGACGGACAGACTGAGTGAGACTGAATGACGGACAGACTGAGTGAGACTGAATGACGGACAGACTGAGTGAGACTGAATGACGGACAGACTGAGTGAGACTGAATGACTGACAGACTGAGTGAGACTGAATGACGGACAGACTGAGTGAGACTGAATGACTGACAGACTGAGTGAGACTGAATGACGGACAGACTGAGTGAGACTGAATGACTGACAGACTGAGTGAGACTGAATGACTGACAGACTGAGTGAGACTGAATGACTGACAGACTGAGTGAGACTGAATGACTGACAGACTGAGTGAGACTGAATGACGGACAGACTGAGTGAGACTGAATGACTGACAGACTGAGTGAGACTGAATGACTGACAGACTGAGTGAGACTGAATGACGGACAGACTGAGTGAGACTGAATGACGGACAGACTGAGTGAGACTGAATGACTGACAGACTGAGTGAGACTGAATGACTGACAGACTGAGTGAGACTGAATGACGGACAGACTGAGTGAGACTGAATGACGGACAGACTGAGTGAGACTGAATGATGGACAGACTGAGTGAGACTGAATGACGGACAGACTGAGTGAGACTGAATGACTGACAGACTGAGTGAGACTGAATGACGGACAGACTGAGTGAGGGTGAATGACGGACAGACTGAGTGAGACTGAATGACTGACAGACTGAGTGAGACTGAATGACGGACAGACTGAGTGAGACTGAATGACGGACAGACTGAGTGAGACTGAATGACGGACAGACTGAGTGAGACTGAATGACTGGACAGACTGAGTGAGACTGAATGACGGACAGACTGAGTGAGACTGAATGACTGACAGACTGAGTGAGACTGAATGACTGACAGACTGAGTGAGACTGAATGACGGACAGACTGAGTGAGACTGAATGACGGACAGACTGAGTGAGACTGAATGACGGACAGACTGAGTGAAACTGAATGACTGACAGACTGAGTGAGACTGAATGACGGACAGACTGAGTGAGACTGAATGACGGACAGACTGAGTGAGACTGAATGACTGACAGACTGAGTGAGACTGAATGACGGACAGACTGAGTGAGACTGAATGACGGACAGACTGAGTGAGACTGAATGACGGACAGACTGAGTGAGACTGAATGATGGACAGACTGAGTGAGACTGAATGACGGACAGACTGAGTGAGACTGAATGACTGACAGACTGAGTGAGACTGAATGACTGACAGACTGAGTGAGACTGAATGACGGACAGACTGAGTGAGACTGAATGACTGACAGACTGAGTGAGACTGAATGACGGACAGACTGAGTGAGACTGAATGACTGACAGACTGAGTGAGACTGAATGACTGACAGACTGAGTGAGACTGAATGATGGACAGACTGAGTGAGACTGAATGACTGACAGACTGAGTGAGGGTGAATGAGGGACAGACTGAGTGAGACTGAATGACTGACAGACTGAGTGAGACTGAATGACGGACAGACTGAGTGAGGCTGAATGACTGACAGACTGAGTGAGACTGAATGACGGACAGACTGAGTGAGACTGAATGACTGACAGACTGAGTGAGACTGAATGACTGACAGACTGAGTGAGACTGAATGACTGACAGACTGAGTGAGACTGAATGACTGACAGACTGAGTGAGACTGAATTACGGACAGACTGAGTGAGACTGAATGACTGACAGACTGAGTGAGACTGAATGACTGACAGACTGAGTGAGGGTGAATGACGGACAGACTGAGTGAGACTGAATGACGGACAGACTGAGTGAGGCTGAATGACGGACAGACTGAGTGAGACTGAATGACGGACAGACTGAGTGAGACTGAATGACTGACAGACTGAGTGAGACTGAATGACGGACAGACTGAGTGAGACTGAATGACTGACAGACTGAGTGAGACTGAATGACTGACAGACTGAGTGAGGGTGAATGACGGACAGACTGAGTGAGACTGAATGACGGACAGACTGAGTGAGGCTGAATGACTGACAGACTGAGTGAGACTGAATGACGGACAGACTGAGTGAGACTGAATGACGGACAGACTGAGTGAGACTGAATGACGGACAGACTGAGGGAGACTGAATGACGGACAGACTGAGTGAGACTGAATGACGGACAGACTGAGTGAGACTGAATGACGGACAGACTGAGTGAGACTGAATGACGGACAGACTGAGTGAGACTGAATGACTGACAGACTGAGTGAGACTGAATGACGGACAGACTGAGTGAGACTGAATGACGGACAGACTGAGTGAGACTGAATGACGGACAGACTGAGTGAGACTGAATGACTGACAGACTGAGTGAGACTGAATGACTGACAGACTGAGTGAGACTGAATGACGGACAGACTGAGTGAGACTGAATGACGGACAGACTGAGTGAGACTGAATGACTGACAGACTGAGTGAGACTGAATGACGGACAGACTGAGTGAGACTGAATGACGGACAGACTGAGTGAGACTGAATGACGGACAGACTGAGTGAGACTGAATGACTGACAGACTGAGTGAGACTGAATGACGGACAGACTGAGTGAGACTGAATGACTGACAGACTGAGTGAGACTGAATGACGGACAGACTGAGTGAGACTGAATGACGGACAGACTGAGTGAGACTGAATGACGGACAGACTGAGTGAGACTGAATGACGGACAGACTGAGTGAGACTGAATGACGGACAGACTGAGTGAGACTGAATGACGGACAGACTGAGTGAGACTGAATGACGGACAGACTGAGTGAGACTGAATGACGGACAGACTGAGTGAGACTGAATGACTGACAGACTGAGTGAGGGTGAATGACGGACAGACTGAGTGAGGGTGAATGACTGACAGACTGAGTGAGACTGAATGACGGACAGACTGAGTGAGACTGAATGACTGACAGACTGAGTGAGACTGAATGACGGACAGACTGAGTGAGACTGAATGACGGACAGACTGAGTGAGACTGAATGACGGACAGACTGAGTGAGACTGAATGACGGACAGACTGAGTGAGACTGAATGACGGACAGACTGAGTGAGACTGAATGATGGACAGACTGAGTGAGACTGAATGACTGACAGACTGAGTGAGACTGAATGACTGACAGACTGAGTGAGACTGAATGACGGACAGACTGAGTGAGGGTGAATGACGGACAGACTGAGTGAGACTGAATGACGGACAGACTGAGTGAGACTGAATGACGGACAGACTGAGTGAGACTGAATGACGGACAGACTGAGTGAGACTGAATGACTGACAGACTGAGTGAGACTGAATGACGGACAGACTGAGTGAGACTGAATGACGGACAGACTGAGTGAGACTGAATGACGGACAGACTGAGTGAGACTGAATGACGGACAGACTGAGTGAGGGTGAATGACGGACAGACTGAGTGAGACTGAATGACGGACAGACTGAGTGAGACTGAATGACGGACAGACTGAGTGAGACTGAATGACGGACAGACTGAGTGAGGGTGAATGACGGACAGACTGAGTGAGACTGAATGACGGACAGACTGAGTGAGACTGAATGACGGACAGACTGAGTGAGACTGAATGACGGACAGACTGAGTGAGACTGAATGACGGACAGACTGAGTGAGACTGAATGACTGACAGACTGAGTGAGACTGAATGACGGACAGACTGAGTGAGACTGAATGACGGACAGACTGAGTGAGACTGAATGACGGACAGACTGAGTGAGACTGAATGACGGACAGACTGAGTGAGACTGAATGACTGACAGACTGAGTGAGACTGAATGACTGACAGACTGAGTGAGACTGAATGACGGACAGACTGAGTGAGACTGAATGACTGACAGACTGAGTGAGACTGAATGACTGACAGACTGAGTGAGACTGAATGACGGACAGACTGAGTGAGACTGAATGACTGACAGACTGAGTGAGGGTGAATGACGGACAGACTGAGTGAGACTGAATGACGGACAGACTGAGTGAGACTGAATGACGGACAGACTGAGTGAGGGTGAATGACGGACAGACTGAGTGAGACTGAATGACTGACAGACTGAGTGAGACTGAATGACGGACAGACTGAGTGAGACTGAATGACGGACAGACTGAGTGAGGCTGAATGACTGACAGACTGAGTGAGACTGAATGACGGACAGACTGAGTGAGACTGAATGACGGACAGACTGAGTGAGACTGAATGACGGACAGACTGAGTGAGACTGAATGACTGACAGACTGAGTGAGACTGAATGACTGACAGACTGAGTGAGGGTGAATGACGGACAGACTGAGTGAGACTGAATGACGGACAGACTGAGTGAGACTGAATGACGGACAGACTGAGTGAGGGTGAATGACGGACAGACTGAGTGAGACTGAATGACTGACAGACTGAGTGAGACTGAATGACGGACAGACTGAGTGAGACTGAATGACGGACAGACTGAGTGAGGCTGAATGACTGACAGACTGAGTGAGACTGAATGACGGACAGACTGAGTGAGACTGAATGACGGACAGACTGAGTGAGACTGAATGACGGACAGACTGAGTGAGACTGAATGACTGACAGACTGAGTGAGACTGAATGACGGACAGACTGAGTGAGACTGAATGACGGACAGACTGAGTGAGACTGAATGACTGACAGACTGAGTGAGACTGAATGACGGACAGACTGAGTGAGACTGAATGACGGACAGACTGAGTGAGACTGAATGACTGACAGACTGAGTGAGACTGAATGATGGACAGACTGAGTGAGACTGAATGACTGACAGACTGAGTGAGACTGAATGACGGACAGACTGAGTGAGACTGAATGACTGACAGACTGAGTGAGACTGAATGACGGACAGACTGAGTGAGACTGAATGACTGACAGACTGAGTGAGACTGAATGACTGACAGACTGAGTGAGACTGAATGACGGACAGACTGAGTGAGACTGAATGACGGACAGACTGAGTGAGACTGAATGACTGACAGACTGAGTGAGACTGAATGACGGACAGACTGAGTGAGACTGAATGACTGACAGACTGAGTGAGACTGAATGACGGACAGACTGAGTGAGACTGAATGACGGACAGACTGAGTGAGACTGAATGACGGACAGACTGAGTGAGACTGAATGACGGACAGACTGAGTGAGACTGAATGACGGACAGACTGAGTGAGACTGAATGACTGACAGACTGAGTGAGACTGAATGACGGACAGACTGAGTGAGACTGAATGACGGACAGACTGAGTGAGACTGAATGACTGACAGACTGAGTGAGACTGAATGACGGACAGACTGAGTGAGACTGAATGACGGACAGACTGAGTGAGACTGAATGACTGACAGACTGAGTGAGACTGAATGACGGACAGACTGAGTGAGACTGAATGACGGACAGACTGAGTGAGGCTGATAAATGTATCAAGTGTGCGGGGCTGACTGACTGACTGAGGAAGCCAGGTCGACTGACCGACTGATTGAGTCAGACAGGCAGGCAGAAAGAGAAATGCAGACTGACCGAGTGAGTGAGACTGACTGACTGAGGATGCCAGGCCCACTGTCTGACTGAGTGAGTCAGACAGAATCACCAAGCGAATGAGGCCGCTTCTCCCCGGCAGGAATATGAGAACAACTGAAATAAAAATGCAACGTGCACCATTATCTAGCACAATATCAAAATAAACACTCACATGGACCGCAGGCATTAATATCAAACCCAATAAAGCAATTCATTGCTCGAAAATGCTCATGGATCTTATTAACTATGCAGAGTGTAACAATGAACTGAAAGTTTATTCAACTGTGTGTGCTTAGGAAGTCCTGTGTATCCTGGTAACTAACACTTCGTTTTGCCACTTAGAATTGCGTATTTTCACCTGTATATTGACTATCAGGCTGGTTTTAAATTCACTGCAACGAAAGAAAAATATCGCGGTGTTACCGGGTGGAATGTAAAATGATAATCTAAGGCAACAGCTGATACACTGTCCAATGTTACAATTAATTGTGAATTGATCATAGAATTCGCTGTCACAGGAATACACCGACTAACAGAATCTTATACCCGGAAGGGTGACATCACTCTCCATCAATTCCAGCCTCCTGAGTTATGGAGACATGCACCAGTGGATTTCTGATTCTGGACCCTAGGCTCACAGGAAATCTATAACCATTATGTTGTTGTTATTGTCGTCTTGCTGTGTACCACTTCATTACACTTATTCATCACTGTTAGTATCAATGTAAAATAAAAGCAGCAGGGAGTCCTCATAACTCTTGCTGCGTTAACTGAATATGAATAAAAACAAAGCCTCTTATGTTTCCTGGTCTCAATTTTACTGCGAGAATTTCCATGGAGAATTCAGTCACTGCAAACTGACGGGTTGTGGAAAACACACGAGCACATATGGAGGGATAACTAAGAAATCAAAATCCCCTTTCTTTAATGGTCTCTTTTTGGTGGGACTTTGGGGGGGGTGGGGAGTCGGTGGGGTAGATTGAGAATCAAAACTGTTTACATTAAACCCACTCTCTGTCCCTCACACTTGGCACACAGCTCACCGGTTATCAATTGTAATCTGCAATCTGATTAACACTTGAATTTGTTGTCACAATAAAACAAACAATTGCATCCTTTATAGTTTGCAGCTGTTAAATGTGAGGCTGCCATATCCCTCAGGGGAAACTGGTCACAGCAGGTTTACAACCGATATAAAATAATGAATCATCTAAAATCACAATAAATACATTTCAGAGCAATTATCATGTTATATATTAAAGGTCAGAGGTTAAGAAAAAAGTAAAACATATAGCAATTAAAACACTAAACACATTTAGAGAGTTAGTTGAACTTCATAAACTTTTCCCAAAGGTTTTTGCTTAAGTAAACTCAGATCTTAAACCCCTCTTGACAGCCTGTTGCTGGGGTATCTGACCAGCAGAGTCAGGAAATCTCAGACAATGTAGCCCGTGTTTCTGAATAAAAGACGTGGCCTTATTTCACCAGCAACTGGTAACAGATCATCAGAGGGTCGAGTCAGCTCTCAGATGGAGCAGCTGGATTACTGCGAATAGATCTGACCTTTATCATTCAAAACAGATTTATAATCGTGTTTTTATCATTCATTCCCACCTTACCTTGCTTGATTACGATCACCTGCAGGATATACTTATCAATAATAATCCCTGGCGTGAATTTCAGCCAATTCCAATTTACCATCCAGCATTATGAAGTCTCATTTGTCTATTAAAACTGGACGCTAACTGGCATCTTGTCTACAGTCATTTCCCCATTGGCAGTTACCCTCGACACTCAATATTGAGGTCAACATGAATGTTCCTCCTGTATCATCGCCAAACTATACAGGCACGTGGACCCACACCCGGGCAAGACTTCATTCTGACTAAATAATGAAGGCAGCAAATTATAAACTTTCTGATATGAGTTTTGCAAATACTGACGTTCCCAGGGCTTTGGCTCTGAAATATTCGACTTTTTTATATTTTTAAATTATATAAATTTTTTATATTTTTTTGTTTATTCCGTTTAACTTTTTATTTTTAGTGTTAAGTCGCGAGTTTCGGCGGTTTTTTTTAAATTAGTTAGAAACCGGAAGTCGTCACTAGGACGCTTACCGGTAGTTGTAGTTTTTTTTTCGGGTTTAAAAGCACCTACCTCCGTGTCTCGGCCTCATTGTTCCTGTGGAGCTGAGTCGAGAGGCAGCGATTTTTGGGCGTGCGAGGAGGCAAAAATAAGGTATATTTTTCTGTTTATTCCGTTTAACTTTTTATTTTTAGTGTTAAGTCGCGAGTTTCGGCGGTTTTTTTTTAAATTAGTTAGAAACCGGAAGTCGTCACTAGGACGCTTACCGGTAGTTGTAGTTTTTTTTCTCGTGCCCCTAACACTATAAATTAGTGCAGAGAGGATTCCCGATTCTCTACACTGGTAGAGAATCCCACCCTTCCACCTCCTCTAACCTAATTATAAGTGTGAGGGAAGTTTTTTTTTTATATTTTTACTTTTCTGCTGGTAATTGATTCAGGGATGGCAGTTCAGGCTGTAAGCTGCATCTCCTGTGGGATGTATGTAGTGAGGGACTCCCACAGTGTTTCAGGTGATTTTACTTGTGGGAAGTGTGTTAGATTGCAGTTTCTGGAGGAGCGTGTAAAGGAGCTGGAAGGGGAATTAGAGGAGCTCCGCATAATTCGGGAAGTGGAGCAGGACATAGAAAGGAGTTATAAGGAGATAGTCACTCCTAGGAATAAGTCTTGGGTCACTGCCAGGAAGAGGGGCAAAAAGCAGTTGGGGGGACAATCCCCTGGGGCTGTTCCCCTCCAAAATAGGTTCTCGGTCCTGGAGGCTACAGTTGAGGAGAAATCAACTGGGGATAGCCAAAGGGAGCAGGTCTCTGGGGGTGAGCCTATTGGCAAGCCTCAGGTGGTTAGGGGTAAGAGATTGGGCCTCGTGATTGGGGACTCCACAGTTATGGGGACGGATAGGAGAGTTGGAGGTAAGGGTAGGGACTCTGGGCTGGTGTGTTGCCTACCAGGGGCTGGGGTCCAGGATGTATCGGACAGAGTATTCAGGACTCTTAGGGGAGAGGGAGATCAACCCCAAGTTATAGTTCATGTGGGGACACATGACATAGGGAGATTAAGGGAAGGGGATATTAAGCAAAGATTTATGGAGTTGGGGTGGAAACTCAAGGCGAAGTCAGAAAGAGTAGTTATATCTGGACTCTTGCCTGTGCCACGGGATAGATTAGAGAGGAATAGGGAGAGGGAAAGTTTGAACTCGTGGCTGAGGGGATGGTGCAGGAGGGAGGGGTTCAGGTACTTGAGCAATTGGGGCTCATTCTGGGGAAGGTGGGACCTCTATAAGAGGGATGGTCTACACCTGAACCAGAGGGGAATCAATATCCTGGGGGGTAAATTTGCAAAAGCGATGCAGGAAGGTTTAAACTGATTCGGAGGGGGGGAGGGATAGTGAGGAAAGGGGGTGAATGTGAGGGGGGCATAGTTGGGGAATGCAAGGCACGGCATAGTGGGGGTGGGGCGGAGCAGGGTTTGAAATGCGTGTACTTTAATGCGAGGAGTATTCGCAATAAAGTGGATGAACTTGCAGCGTGGATCAGTACCTGGGACTTTGATGTTGTGGCCATTTCTGAGACTTGGATAGAGCAGGGTCAGGAATGGATGTTGCAGGTTCCGGGGTACAAATGCTTTAGTCGGAGTAGAGAAGAAGGTAGAAGGGGGGGTGGGGTAGCATTGCTAGTCAAGGACTGTATCACAGTGTCGGAGAGAAAGTTTGATGAGGACTTGTCAGTTGAGGTAGTATGGGCGGAGATTAGAAATAGGAGAGGAGAGGTCACCCTGTTGGGAGTCTTTTATAGACCTCCTAAAAGTTCTAGAGAGGTTGAGGAAAGGATTGCGGAGACAATCCTGGTTAGGAGTGAAAGTAATAGGGTAATTGTTATGGGGGACTTTAACTTTACGAATATTGATTGGAGTTGCTATAGTTCTAGCTCGCTAGAGGGGTCAGTGTTTGTACAAAGCGTGCAGGAAGGTTTTTTGTCTCAGTATGTAGACAGGCCAACTAGAGGTGAGGCTATATTGGATTTGGTGCTGGGAAATGAGCCAGACCAGGTGCTAGACTTGGAAGTTGGTGTGCATTTTGGTGATAGTGACCACAATTCGGTTACGTTCACCTTAGTGATGGGAAGAGATAGGCGTGAACCTCGGGTCAGCAATTTTAGCTGGGGTAAGGGCGATTATGAGGCTATCAGGAGTGAATTAGGAAGCATGGATTGGATTAGGGGATTACAGGGACTGGGAACATCTGAAATGTGGAATTTTTTCAAGGAGCAGCTACTGCGAGTCCTTGATAGGTATGTCCCTGTCAGGCATGGTGGATTTGGTAGATCTAGGGAACCGTGGTGCACTAAAAGAGTTGAGTCGATGGTTAAAAAGAAAAAGGAGGCTTATGTTCGGATGAGATTGGAGGGCTCAGATAGTGCACTAGAAAGCTTTAGATTGGCTAGGAGGGAGTTGAAGAGTGAGTTGAGAAGGGCTAAAAGAGGACATGAGAAGACTTTGGCTGATAGGATTAAGGAGAATCCTAAGGCGTTCTATAAGTATGTCAAGAACAGAAGGTTGGTCAGGGCAAGATTAGGGCCAGTTACAGACAGCAGGGGGAAGTTGTGTGTGGAACCGGAGGAGATTGGAGAAGTATTGAACCAATATTTCTCTTCGGTGTTCACGCAGGGGGACATGAATATAGCTGAGGAGGACATTGGGTTGCAGGGGTGTAAAATAGACAGTATTACGGTTGATAAAGAGGATGTGCTGGAAATTCTTGAGGGGCTGAAAATAGATAAGTCCCCTGGTCCGGATGGGATCTACCCTAGGATTCTCTGGGAGGCTAGAGAGGTGATTGCAGAGCCTCTGGCTCAGATCTTCAGGTCGTCATTGGTCTCTGGTGTAGTCCCGGAGGATTGGAGGATAGCGAATGTTGTCCCATTGTTTAAGAAGGGGAACAGAGACTTTGCCGGGAATTATAGACCGGTGAGTCTTACTTCTGTTGTGGGCAAGGTTTTAGAAAAAATTATTAGGGATAGGATTTATAGTTATTTGGAGTGTAATGAATTGATTAGAAATAGTCAGCATGGTTTTGTAGCAGGTAGGTCGTGCCTTACTAACCTTATTGAGTTTTTTGAGAAGGTGACCAAAGAGGTGGATGGGGGTAAGGCAGTTGACGTGGTATACATGGATTTTAGTAAGGCGTTCGATAAGGTTCACCATGGTAGGCTTCTGCAGAAAATGCAGATGTATGGGATTGTGGGTAATCTAGGAAGTTGGATCAGGAATTGGCTATCAGATAGGAGACAGAGGGTGGTGGTGGATGGTAAATATTCATCATGGAGTGCAGTTACGAGTGGTGTGCCTCAGGGATCTGTTTTGGGGCCACTGTTGTTTGTAATTTTTATTAATGATCTGGATGAGGGTATAGTTGGGTGGATTAGTAAATTTGCTGATGACACCAAAGTTGGAGGTGTGGTAGATTCTGAGGAAGGGTGTCATAGTCTGCAGGGAGACTTAGATAGGTTGCAGAGCTGGGCCGAGAGGTGGCGGATGGAATTTAATGCGGAGAAGTGTGAGGTAATTCACTTTGGTAGGAGCAACAGATGTGTCGAGTATAGGGCTAACGGGAGGACTTTGAATAGTGTGGATGAACAGAGGGATCTAGGTGTGTGTGTACATAGATCCCTGAAAGTTGGGAATCAAGTAGATAAGGTTGTCAAGAAGGCGTACGGTGTCTTGGCGTTTATTGGTAGGGGGATTGAATTTAGGAGTCGCAGTGTAATGTTGCAACTGTACACTACTCTAGTGCGGCCGCACTTGGAGTACTGTGTGCAGTTCTGGTCCCCGCATTACAAGAAGGATGTGGAGGCGTTGGAGAGGGTGCAGAGGAGGTTTACTAGGATGTTGCCTGGTATGGTGGGGAGGTCCTATGAGGAGAGACTGAGGGATCTAGGGTTGTTTTCGTTGGGAAGAAGGCGGCTAAGAGGGGATCTTATTGAAACATATAAGATGATTAGAGGTTTAGATAGGGTGGATAGTGATAGCCTTTTTCCTCGGATGGAGAAAGCTAGCACGAGGGGGCATGACTTTAAATTAAGGGGGGGTAGCTACAGGACGGATGTCAGGGGTAGGTTCTTTACCCAGCGGGTGGTGAGGGATTGGAATGCCCTGCCTGCTGCAGTTGTAGATGCGTCTAGTTTGGGGGCGTTTAAGAGATCTCTGGATAGGTTTATGGACGAAAAGGGATTGGTATAGGCTAGTGGGTCATTGTTTTTGTAACTGGTCGGCGCAACATCGTGGGCCGAAGGGCCTGTTCTGCGCTGTAATGTTCTATGTTCTATGTTCTATGTTCTATTTGTCATCACAACTTGTGATAAATTGCCTTTGGCTGAAATGAACAATGATTTATAAAATATTTGCAACACATTTCAAATATCAGCATATATGTTTCAAACCATAATTACTTATTTCAATCTCTTCCTGCTTTTACGTATGTGTAAACTATTCTGTTTTGTTAGATTATAATCTTGATTTAAGAATAATTTAATAATTTTCTGGTTGCTCTGCCTCTTCTTTAAAGCCAAAGTTTTAAAGATCTTTCAGGGCTGGGACATCTTAAATATTTGATTGACACCAAACTCCAATAATATTAACACTTCATATGAATACCCCGCTGCTCCTATGTCGAATTTTATGCTCCCTCTCCTTTCTGATTGCCTCAGGACATTGGCTTTCATGAGTCTAATGTCAACACATTCTGCCCCGTTCGAGATCTCCCAGCCACTTACCACAGACTTCAGTCTCGCTTTATATACCAACCCTGTGATGTTCCTCTCTCCTGTTTGTACAATTCTTTATAGGCCCCTATTCCCACAATTGATGAACCAGATTTGCTGTTACTTTATGGCTACAGTTATGAACCATGCAAATGTTCAATCTGAGCAGAAGCAAATCGCAGAGGAAAACTTGGAATGTTTGTTTTAGAACCATACAACCATAGAGCATTACACCACAGAAACAGGCATTTTGGCCCTTCTTGTCTGTGCCAAACCATTTTTCTGCCTAGTCCCACTGACCTGCACCTGGACCATATCCCTCCACACCCCTCTCATCCATTTAGCTGTCCAAGTTTTCCTTAAATGTTAAAACTGAGCCTGCATTTCCCACTTCATCTGGCAGATCATTCCACACTCCCACCACTCTCTGTGTGAAGCAGACCCCCCCACCCGCCACCACATTCCAAACAGTCCCTTTAAACTTCCCCCCTTCACCCCTAACCAATGTCCTCTAGGTTTTTTTCTCTCTCTCCCCTGGACTCGGTGGAAAAAAACCTGCTTGCATTCTTCCCAGGGAAACAACTTGACTTCCCCCCAGCCCAACAGACGATGCCCTCCTCACCACCGGACCAGGGCACTTGCTTCTCAGTTCCATTTTCCTCCTGACCCAGATTTTCTCTCCCTTCCCTGCCATTCTCGATTCCCCAAAACAGAGTAAAGGTCTGAGTGTATTTTTCCTATTCACACGTTGAATGAGCTTTCAGATCTCAATAGGATCACCTCTGAGTCTACTACACCCCAAAGAGAAAAGTCTTTATCTGTCCAACTCTCCCTATAACAGTTCTATAAGCCTCTCACTGCTGATTTGCTCTGAGTTTCTTTTTTGGGTTTTCTTTTCAGTGTGACATCCCCCGATACTGATATATACCGAAATAACAAACAATGGAAGTGTGTATCGCCGGTGGTCGGGCCTTTCAGGATGGCCTACGCAAGAATATCTTCCTGAGCCCCAGCTGCTCCCAGGATCTCGGGGCCTTTCCATTGAGAGCAAACCCCTCCCCCCCCCCCCCCCCCCCACCGGAATGAAGAGTCACACACACTCTGCCAAGATGACAGAGGCCTGTGTCGACCCCTTGGCCAATGCTGCCGCCTCTAAAATGTTCATGATGGCAATTTTCTGCCTGAGGACCGAGTGGGTGGTCCAAATGGAAAAGGGCATGGTGGGAGGACACATCTTGGAGATGGACCCTTTCATGGCCACTGTCTTACATTTAATGTTATGCAATGTTCCTCTCTTTGTTAACAATGGGCTCCTGCTCTCCCACCATCATCCTGTTGGGTGGCTGTGTTCAGGGTGGTGTCTCACTCAGTCTGGGAGACCGACATTCGCCACATCCCCCAACAGGCCGCAGACATTAATATGCACGGCCAAGAAGGAATCACTCGCCGGGAATTTTCCAATTATCCAATGATGGAATCGCGTCCCACATCTTTCAGGAACAGGATGACGTGATGTGCCATGTGTGCGAGGGGCAAGAACTACCCCTTCCCCAAAGCAGCAGCTGCAATCCTGGCTGCTGGGGGTGGGGTGGGGGGAGTGGGGGTGGAAGGAGCACTGGTGCAGCTGGAATGTGAGGCAAAAGGTAAAAAGGTGAGATGCTGCCTTCATACCCAACGCATCTGGGAAACTGGCCACTGGCTAGGGTAATAATCACACCTGTCATCGCGATACAATATCAAACGCCGGGCCTCTGGACACCTCAGTGTCATGTGCTAGGCCTGGAAATGTTCATTGTCAACTCCCAGGGTCCAGCATGACCCCGGCATCATGATGGTTCTCTGTCCATGGTCTTAGTCCAAAGGGTGGAGAAAGCAGGCCAGCGGTGATTGCAGCATGGGTCATGTGGAAGGCACCAGGAGAAACGGACAACACACCGACTGTCACAACCCCCTGACCATGATGCCCCGGGGTTTGATGAGAGCGGGACAACCGGCGTCTCATTCCGCCTGGAGTAATTTTCCACCAGGGATGTGTCCATAAATCTTATCCTTGTTCAAAATGCACCAATCCCTTACCAAAATGCATCACTTGCATTTATCTAAATTAAAACGCAATCTGTGATTCGTCAACGCACTGGTCTAATTCATCAAGATTCTGTCACAATCCTAAATAACCTTCTTGTCTCCACGATGCCACCAATCTCCGTGTCATCTGCAAACTTATAAAGTGTTCCTCCTAAATTCTCATCCAAATCAATAAGATAAATGCCAAATAACAGTGGACCTAGCACCGATCCCTGAGGCACAGCGCTGGTCACAGGTCCCCAGCTTGAAAAACAATCCTCTTCAACCACGTTCTGTCTTCTTTCATCGAGCCAATTCTGTATCCATTTGGTTACCTCTCCCTGGATCCCGCGAGGTTTCACTTTATACACCAATCTACCATGAGGTAACTTGCTAAAGAACTTGCTAAACTCCATTTAGACAACATCAATAACATTACCCTCATCTACCTTCTTGGTTACCCCTTCAAAAATCCCAAACAAATTCCTGAAATATGATTTTCCACTTTTAAAGTCATACTGACTGTCCCTAATCTGTTCTTGCCTCTTTAAATGCCTGTACATCCCATCGCTCAGAATACCTTCTGACAACTTACCCAGTACAGATGTTAGGCTCACCAGCCTCTCGCTCTCAGGATTTATCAGGAAATCTCAGACCATAGAACATTCACAAAGCCAGAGTCTCCGAACCAATGACCAAACTTTATTTAACCAGCAGCTGCCAAGTGATCATCAAAAGGTCGAGGCAGCTCTCAAATGGAGCAGCAGGACCACCCTGAATAAATCTGATCTTTACAATTCAGGACAGATGAAAAATAATGTTCTTATTGATCACTCCTGCTTATATGAGCTTAACAAGAATCATCTTTATTGTGTACCTACCAACACTAATCCCTGATATTCACTTCAGCCAATTAACTATCCAGTATAATGAGGTCTCATTCATCCTTTCACGCCGGATATGAACGCCCATCACTTCACTACAGTCACTTCCCCATTGACAGGACACCCTGGACTCTCACTATCGGGGTCAAAGTGAATGTTCCTCCTGGATCATTGTCAAACTATAGAGCCCCGTGGACCCCCGCCTGGGCAAGCTTCCATCCAAGGTCTGGACAGTGAAGAAACAAGTCATGAGGTTACAATGTGAAACTTTCTGATGAGTTTTGCGAACACTAAAGTTCCCAGGGTTTAGGTTCTGAACTATTTGTCTTTACCGTTATACCTTGTGATAATTTGCCTTTGGCTAAAGTGAAGAAATGATTCGTACAATACATATCAAATATCAGAATATGTGTTTTAAATAATAATTATTTGTCTATGTCTCTTATTGCATTTATATATGTGTAAATGATTCTCTTGCTAGCTAATGATCTTGTTTTAAGAATAATTTAACTCTATGCTCATTGTTACGCCTGTGCCTTCATGTCAAATGTTTAAAAATCTTATTAACTCATCAAGAGCACCCCAGCAACATTAACACACAGTACCCTGCTTTTCCTATGTCAAATCTCACACTCTTCTCCTCTCTGTCTCAGAACACTGGTTTTCACTGGTCCAACATCAACATGGGCTGCCCCGTTCGAGATTTACCAGCTACATACCATACACTGCAGCCCGCTTTTTATATCCATCCATCTCACTTATTTGCATAATTCTTTATAGGCTCCTATCCCCACAGTTGATGAATTAATTTTTCTATTACTTTATGGCTACAGTTGTGAACCTCACAGATGTTCAATCTGAACACATCCCGAATCACAGAGGAAAACCTGGAATGTTGGTTTTAAATTATTCATTGTCGCCATTGGAACAAATATGAGGAACTAGCTGAAACCCAGGGAGGAAAAAGTGTTCAGACCTTTTGGAAGTTATTGAAACAAAATATTGTTAAATTGTAAAACAAACAACAGGATTGGCAAATTTACAATAATCAGTGAACAATATTTACATTTAACAATGAAAAACAACGTTAAGGAGTAACGTTTAGAGAGAAACCAGGAGTGCAAAAAGGAGATGCAAGATTGCTATGGCAAACAAGGCAAAGGAGAATTTAAAGGGATTATTCAAATACATAAAGGACAAAATAGCAACCCGCAGGAGTGTGGGACCGCTTAAGTGTCAACAAGGTCATCTATGTGCAGATCGTCAAGAGATGGGTGAGATCAGAAATTAATATTTGCCATGGGTAATTATTGTTGAATTGGTTTGTATGCCAGGGAACTCGAGGAAATAAGTCGTGAGGTTTTGAAGAGTTTAACACGTTACAGATAAGTAGGTGTTGGAAATTCTAAAAGCCATCAAGATAGATAAATCTCCGGACCTGATGTACTGTATCCCATGACGTTCTGGGAAGCTAGGGAGGAGCCCTGTGGAAAGATATTTGAAACATTGAGAGTCACAGGTGATGTACCTGAGTATTAAAGGGAGGCAAATATCGTGCCTGTGTTAAATGAAGCTCTCAGGAGTTGAGAAGGAACTTCTTCACTCAAAGGGTGGTGAATCTCTGGAATTTAATGCGGAGAAGTGTGAGGTAATTCACTTTGGTAGGAGCAACAGATGTGTCGAGTATAGGGCTAACGGGAGGACTTTGAATAGTGTGGATGAACAGAGGGATCTAGGTGTGTGTGTACATAGATCCCTGAAAGTTGGGAATCAAGTAGATAAGGTTGTTAAGAAGGCGTACGGTGTCTTGGCGTTTATTGGTAGGGGGATTGAATTTAGGAGTCGCAGTGTAATGTTGCAACTGTACACTACTCTAGTGCGGCCGCACTTGGAGTACTGTGTGCAGTTCTGGTCCCCGCATTACAAGAAGGATGTGGAGGCGTTGGAGAGGGTGCAGAGGAGGTTTACCAGGATGTTGCCTGGTATGGTGGGGAGGTCCTATGAGGAGAGACTGAGGGATTTAGGGTTGTTTTCGTTGGAAAGAAGGCGGCTAAGAGGGGATCTTATTGAAACATATAAGATGATTAGAGGTTTAGATAGGGTGGATAGTGATAGCCTTTTTCCTCGGATGGAGAAAGCTAGCACGAGGGGGCATGGCTTTAAATTAAGGGGGGGTAGCTACAGGACGGATGTCAGGGGTAGGTTCTTTACCCAGCGGGTGGTGAGGGATTGGAATGCCCTGCCTGCTGCAGTTGTAAATGCGTCTAATTTGGGGGCGTTTAAGAGATCTCTGGATAGGTTTATGGACGAAAAGGGATTGGTATAGGCTAGTGGGTCATTGTTTTTGTAACTGGTCGGCGCAACATCGTGGGCCGAAGGGCCTGTTCTGCGCTGTAGTGTTCTATGTTCTATGTTCTATGTTCTATGTTGAAGTGGTGGAGGCTACCTCGCTAAATATATTTAAGACGCGGGTTGATGGGTTTTTGATAAGAGAGGGGATTAAGGGTTATGGGGAGAGGGCAGGAATGTGGAACTGAGACACGACAGATCAGCCATGATCTTATTGAATGGCGGGGCAGGCTCGAAGGGCTAGATGGCCTACTCCTGCTCCTATTTCTTATGTTCTTATGTTCTTCCAGCAGTGCTGCAGACTTCAAACCATTATCTCCAGAGAATATGTTCCCCACTGTGAGATCGATCCATTAAACCAACTGAAGACAGTCACAGTTCCATGTTTCAGGATCTATTGCAGTGGGTGATTAAATAGCCTCTGACCCACTGTTTTCTGAATCATGTGAACAGAAGTAGCTGCGTTCATGACTGTCCCCCCTGACTCTATCTGATTGTTCTCTGGGGTCAGTGTCTCAGCATATTGACTGAGAGGGAGGGGAATTTAACATGACAACTTTAATATCCGGTCTCGCCAATTTACTTATTCTCACACAATGTACAATGGGACATTTTCCCAGTCACGGACACTACGATCCACACCTTTTCTCACACTGGCAGGACTGACCCACTGGCAACCAGGGAACAGTGATGGACATTCAGGAGTTGCTCTCACAGGTAATATACAACATGGGCACATGGCACCCGGTCAGGGATGGCCTGTGATATTTCCTGATGATTCACACCTCACATTCTCCCCAGCTGATTAATCAGTACAAATTAATGTTGCCCATTGCAGTCAGTGTGGATTTGATGGGACGGAGGGCCTTTACTGCACTGTGTGAGTCTATGATGCAGTGAGTTATATTAACCTGGAATTCGCTGCCTATAATGATGCTGGAAGGTGAGATGATCAAAGACTTTAAAAAAGGGCATGGGGTCTTCACTTGACAAAGCTAAAATTCTCCCAGAGCGGCAGGCACACAGCAGGAGGAATGAGGCTGAGCGGATGATTCTACAGAGAGCTGGCATTGCCCCCACGTCTCGAATATCCACCTTCTGTTGCAAAATAACTGAATCATAAGATAAGCACAGCAAATGTCCTTTTTTTTATCAGGCATTGCAATTACAATGAGCTCTGATGACAATCTCCCAGTTTCAAGTCACCATTTCTGGACCCATCTTTTCATTACAGAAAGAATGAGTGAATTATATTGAGATTGTTCGAATGTGGCATTTAGATTTACACCCACATCTCCAGACCATTTACTGATGTCTCTGGATTATCGGCACATTGACATTACAATGATACTATTGCTGTTGAATGGGAAAACCATTCATGGGAAATATTAAACCAGGAGCAGAGGATACAGTGCAGTTATAGTCTCCCTGAACTGGCCTCTATATCACTCCAGACACTAAACAAAGTCTTTTTTTGACATTTAATTCTTCTCGGAAACAGCCCAGTGAGCCTTTCAGTTCACAGGAAACTAGCGACAAGCTACGGATGTGTTTCTCACCAGTGAAACAGACCAAATAAATATAAAATACCCATTGAAGATCTGGAAAAAGTAATGATACACAAATGCAGGAAATAATGGGATTAAGGAATGATATCTCCACAGTGTAGGATGATTTCTATCCCAGCGATGGAAGGAAATAGATGAATAATTACAGATGTCTGTACTATAAACAAACAAATGTCTCTGAATCTTTATAATAGGTGTTCTGCAAACAAGAATCAATTCTAGAGGAATTGGTATTTTTAATGCAGTGTTTGGTAGATTTATCATAGCCAAGTGAAATATGGTTAAGGGGGAACAATCTGGCTGATTGTATTCAGGTCATTTTTTTACACAACCTTGTTGAATGTTGGCCTGTGAATTGTCTTCATATTCAGTCAATATGAGGCTGGATCCTATCCATCACTCTCAGATCCTCATACCATGTTCACGGCCATCAGACAGGATGGCAACTGGTGGCCGGCCAGTTCTGTGATGCAGGTAAATATATAACAGCTCAAAACCAGCAAAACATGTTGCAACACAAATGGCAAGAATGGAATTGTTGTATTCACGTGGAATGCAGTCTGACCCCCAAAACTGCGACCCAATATTCAGGCACCTTCCACATCTCATTATTACAAGTTCTTAGGACGTGAAAGCCACTTACAAGGCCAACTTTGATGAGCCGTTGCTATATGTCTTTGAAGAATTGTTCATCCCCTGCCTTTCCATATGGCAGTAATCTATTTGGAGCACCCACACATTGCGTAGTTAGAGCGGGAAAAATGTGTCGGGGCGAGAGGGCACTGCAAGAGGAAATTATTTGAATAAAAACACTGTTCAGGAATACAGAGAAAAAAAAACACACAAGCCAAAAACACTGAGCCAAAAATCCAATTTTCACGGCTATAGTTGCAAAAGGCAGAATGGACTCCATTAGCGCTGCAACAGATATCTGATCAGTCATTCTGTGATTCCATGATGTTCAATGGGCTTTAGATCCAATGTAGAAATGGTAAAGATTTGTATTACTATCGTGCTGTTACCATCAAATCGATGATTGGAAGGTCCCTACATCCAATGAAATGACCTTGATTTGTAGTCAATATTGTAGCATAGGTAGAACATAAGAACATAAGAAATAGGAGCAGGAGTGGGCCATCCGGCCCTTCGAGCCTGCCCCACCATTCAGTAAGATCATGGCTGATCTGTCGTGGCTCAGTACCACATTCCCGCCCTCTCCCCATAACCCTTAATCCCCTCTCTTATCAAAAACCCATCAACCCGCGTCTTAAAAATATTTAGCGAGGCAGCCTCCACCACCTCAACGGGCAGAGAATTCCAGAGATTCACCACCCTTTGAGTGAAGAAGTTGTTCCTCAACTCCGTTCTAAACCGCCCCCCTTTATCTTGAGGCTGTGCCCCCTAGTCCTACTGTCCTTTCTGAGCGGGAAGAGTCTCTCCACCTCTATCCTATCCATCCCATTCATCATCTTATACGTCTCAATGAGATCTCCCCTCATTCTTCTAAACTCTAACGAGTACAAGCCTAGTTTATTCAGCCTCTCCTCATAGCTCAACCCCCTCAACTCTGGTATCAGCCTAGTAAACCTCCTCTGCACTCCCTCCAAGGCCAAAATATCTTTGCGCAGGTGTGGTGCCCAAAACTGCACACAGTACTCCAGCTGCGGCCTCACCAATGCCTTATACAGCTGCAGCAAGACCTCCCTGCTTTTATATTCAATCCCCTTTGCTATGAAGGCCAGCATCCCATTCGCCTTCCTGACCACCTGCTGCACCTGCAAGCTGGGTTTTTGCGACTCATGCACAAGGACCCCGAGGTCCCTCTGCATCGTCGCCTGCTGCAGTTTTTTGCCACGTAAGTAATAGTCCTTCCTACCATTATTCCTCGAAAGGTGGACCACCTCGCACTTGCCAACATTAAATTTCATTTGCCAGTTCCTGGCCCATTCGCCCAGCCTATCTAGATCCTTCTGCAGACTCTCCACACCCTCCGCACAATTTGTGTTTCCCCCAATCTTGGTGTCATCAGCAAATTTCGACAACATACACTCGGTTCCCTCCTCCAGATCATCTATATAAATGGTAAATAGCTGAGGCGCCAGCACCGACCCCTGGGGCACTCCGCTAGTCACCATCCGCCAATCCGAATAGCACCCATTAACCCCCACTCTCTGCCTCCTATTTGACAACCAGTCCTCTATCCACGCTAACACCCTACCCCCAACTCCATGCCCCCTTACCTTCTGCAATAACCTTTTGTGAGGCACCTTGTCAAACGCCTTCTGAAAATCCAGAAAGACCACATCCACCGGCTCTCCTCTATCCACTGCCCTAGACACATCCTCATAGAACTCCAGTAAATTTGTCAGACATGACTTCCCCTTAACGAAACCGTGCTGCGTCTGCTCTATCAAGCAATTCCCTTCAAGATACTTCGCTATTTCCTCCTTGATGACAGATTCTAACATTTTACCTACAACAGACGTTAAACTAACCGGCCTATAATTCCCCGCCTTTTGCCTGGCACCCTTCTTAAACAACGGCGTAACATTAGCCGTTTTCCAATCATCCGGCACTTCCCCGGAATCCAGCGACGTTTGGAAAATAACTACCAAGGCATCCACTATCACCTCTGCCATTTCTTTCAGAACCCTTGGATGCATTCCATCCGGTCCTGGCGACTTGTCCACAATCAGCCCCTCCAGTCTGTCGAGCACCGCCTCTCTAGTAACAGTAATGTCATCGTGACCCTCCATTCCTACCACCTTTCCATCTCTAACACCCGGCAAATTATTCACGTCCTCCTCCGTGAAGACCGAAACAAAAATGTTATTCAAGACCTCAGCCATTTCCCCATCCCCTACCACTAAGTCCCCCTTCTCATCCTCTAAGGGTCCAACGTTCACCCTAGCCAGCCTCTTCCTTTTTATATACTTATAAAAACTCTTGCTATCCTTCTTTATATTAAGCGCTAGCCCAGCTTCATAGTTTCTCCTACTCTACCTCATCAATTTCTTTGTCAATCTTTGTTGACATTTAAACCTCTCCCAATCCTCTTCTCGCCCACTACTCTTAGCTCTTCTAAACGCCTCCACTTCTAATTTAACACTTTCCTTCACCTCCTTCGTTATCCACGGTAACGCGACAGACAAAGTGTGCGCCGAAATATCTTGCCAACAGCAAGTCCTGATGAGCTTTGTTAGTTTTGTGTGCCGTCTTCTGAGCCATTGGCCTCAGGGCGCAAAGGAATTGTTCCAAACTCTTCATCAATGGATGGAACTAGAATATTTCAAAGGTTGCTGTTGGGAGATCAGGGCCATATCAAAGTTGTAGATAATTTATTTTGATGCATCAATGATCTACACTGCGTTCTCTTAAAGGGTGGTGGAAACACATTCATTATTAAAAAAAATCAAAATATGAAAAGCATCAACAAATAGACAATGAAATTGTGTCAGGCCATTGGGGAGCTGGGTGGGGAGTGTGCGCCGTGGGTGGAGGATGTTTGGATACATTTGGATTGTGTTTTTCATGAAAATTTGGAAATACTGTTCTCCAATGACCTCTTGTTCTGCTGAAAGGAGTCAATTTAATCAAAGCACTTTGTTTCTATAAATCAGCTCTATTCCCTCAGGTTTTGCTTTGGTTTTTAATCAAAGGCTTTCCTTGGAGAAATATTGAGTCAATGATTGGACTTATTATCGCTGTCAGTTACTGAGCTGACAATATAATTCGCCCAAGTTCTAGCCAATCCGCAGAGCGGGTGTATGATCATTAACTAGATAATGCTTTCTGAAGTGATATAACTCCAGTCCACTTGCAAAGTAAGGTGACAAACTGAACCGAAGATGATGAAAACACTGCTCTTGATGCTTGGTGTCATGTCACTGGCCCACAGCAACATCCTGGATAAGAGAGGCGATTGGGCTAAAACTGGAGGTAAGTGCTGGAGCAAACTCTCCGTAGCATAGGTGTGTTATTCCATTCCAACATGCAAATACAATCGCATTCCTCTGGTACTGCCTACTACAAGCTGTACAGCATCACTCGATAATATTATTGTCTTATCTCATCAACCGCTGCAATCCAAACCCAGCCCTTGGTTATCTGTATACACCACAATCCCAATGCACACCTGGCTCTGTAAAGATACACCTTCCAAATAGCTGCGGAAATGTCTTTACTCTCACCAAGTCCTGTTCACGCAGGGACTCCTTATCCACCGAGCTACCTTGGTTCGAGTCCATTTAATTATTTAGCTTTCAAATTCTCATGCTTGTTTTCAAATTAACCATGGCCTCGCCAATTCACTATCTCTGCAATCTTATTCAGTCTGTTCGCCAAGTTCTCTCAACTCCTTCAATTCGGGCCATTAGAGTCCAGCTCATATGAACCAAAGCATCATTTGCCATGGCGTTAAAACCCCAGTGAAAAAGACCAATGAATTATTTCCCTAAAACCTCTTCAGCCTGTCCCCGTTTGATTTGTTCTGAAGTTATGTGATAAAGCAGGAGGCTTCTGGCCACCTGCCCTGGTATTTGCCAAGGTCGGGAATGAGTGAATTAATGTGACAATTCTCATCAAAAATCACCGTGGTGAATTGTATTCGGTTTCAACACTAATTGTTTGTTTTGTGACTAAGATGTGGAAAATTCTGATGTGCTGGAAGATGCAAAAGTTTTCCACTTGTGGTCTAGAGTTAAAATCTAGGTGCTATCGGAATCACAATGCCGTGAAGGAATTAGGAGGAATGTCTTTGACCAGAGAGTGGTGAGAATATTCAATCTCCTACCCAAGAGGAGGGTTTCAGATGACTTGATGAATACATTTAAGGTGAATCTGGATAAGGACGTGAGTCAGAAATGTAATTTTATGTCACACAGTGTTCCTCAGTACTTCACCTTGAGTGTGATATTGACAGGTATAATGTGGGGATATTTCAAAGATCGCCACCTTCACTCCACCCCTAGAATTATTGACCAAATCAATGCTCCTTGCTTGATTACAGATGATAATGGAGGATGCACCTCCGTTGGTGGTTTTTGCTACAGAGGTTACTGTGGACTGGGAACGATTGAGAAACCCAACCTTTGCTCCTGGGGCCACAATTGTTGCAAATATTAATGACATCCAATTACAAGATGCACCGAGCTGTGAGGCTGTCCGAGGCTACAGGACGTTGTGACTCATGATTTCTCTGATCAGGCAGACTCCCTCACACCAGCTGTCTCAGTCCTGCCATGAAATAAATTTGCATTAATCACTGCTTCTTGTCTGTCTCTTATTTCTTATTTGAAGGTGTTGTGTCATCACATTGACTGGGTGGGAGGGAAGGCCACAAATGCCAATCATCCATTTCGTCCAACGTGGCATCAGTCACGGTATCAGGCTTTTCCACAAGTGTCCCATAATTATCCATTAATATCATTGTGTAGGTCATGTCCCACTCTCAAAACAGATTTATAAGCTGTAGTAGTGCATCTTCATGCAGTCAGAAAGTTCTAGCCGGAGGACATCCCAGTAGCCAGTCTCCATCATGTCTCATTGCATCAGGGCAACCAAAATCTCTGTAACCTCAGCAGCTCATCACCTCCTGTCATCCCTCATCTAATGACTCAATAATCTCCACAACAGGGAAAAGCACCGAAACTCGGACAAATATCAAAAATTACTCTGGAAAGGGGTTAGCAATGTCGATCATGTAGAATGAACGGGATCACCAATATTGAACGACCTGACTGAGCCTCAGGCGATATATTTGAATGACTGGGTATTTGCTGAGAGAAGCATGACAAGCGACTTGACATCCATTTCATAAATATAAGGATATAAGAATATAAGAATTAGGAGCAGGAGTAGGCGATCTGGCCCCTCGAACCTGCTCCACCATTCAATAAGATCATGCCTGAACTTTCTGTGGACTCAGCTCCACTTACCCACCTGCTCACCATAACCATTGATTTCCTTTACAAGTTACCTTGACTGGAACTGTAGGGCACAGCCTCAAAAGGAGGGGAAGTGAGGGGGAGAGGGGTGGGCAGTGGGGGTGGGGGGGGGGTGGTACAGCTTAGAACAGAGTTGAGGAGAAACTTCTTCACTCAGAGGGTGGTGAGTCTCTGGAATTCTCCTCCCATTGAAGTGGTGGAGGCAACATTGTTCAATCATTTCAATTCACGGGGAGATAGGTTTCTGATAGGAAAGGGAATTAAAGGTTTCGGGGATCAGGCAGGAAAGTGGAACTGATCCACTTCAGATCAGCCATGATCTTATTGAATGGCGAGGCAGGCTCGAAAGGCTAGACAGCCTACTCCTGCTCCTATTTCTGATGTTATTTTGTTCTTACAAGCTGGTTATAGCTGTGTGCTGATGGAGCTGGTTGATGCTGTTTGCTGATGGAGCTGGTTGATGCTGTTTGTTGATGGAGCTGGTTGATGCTGTTTGTTGATGGAGCTGGTTGATGTTGTTTGTTGATGGAGCTGGTTGATGCTGTTTGTTGATGGAGCTGGTTGATGTTGTTTGTTGATGGAGCTGGTTGATGCTGTTTGCTGATGGAGCTGGTTGATGTTGTTTGTTGATGGAGCTGGTTGATGTTGTTTGTTGATGGAGCTGGTTGATGCTGTTTGCTGATGGAGCTGGTTGATGTTGTTTGTTGATGGAGCTGGTTGATGCTGTTTGTTGATGGAGCTGGTTGATGCTGTTTGTTGATGGAGCTGGTTGATGTTGTTTGTTGATGGAGCTGGTTGATGCTGTTTGTTGATGGAGCTGGTTGATGCTGTGTGTTGATGGAGCTGGTTGATGCTGTGTGTTGATGGAGCTGGTTGATGCTGTGTGTTGATGGAGCTGGTTGATGCTGTTTGTTGATGGAGCTGGTTGATGCTGTTTGTTGATGGAGCTGGTTGATGCTGTGTGTTGATGGAGCTGGTTGATGTTGTTTGTTGATGGAGCTGGTTGATGTTGTTTGTTGATGGAGCTGGTTGATGTTAACAACATAAGAACATAAGAAATAGGAGCAGGAGTAGGCAATCGAGCCCCTCGAGCCTGCCCCGCCATTCAATAAGATCATGGCTGATCTGTCGTGGCTCAGTTCCACTTTCCCGCCCTCTCCCCATAACCCTTAATCCCCTCTCTTATCAAAAACCCATCAACCCGCGTCTTAAAGATATTTAGCGAGGCAGCCTCCACCACTTCAACGGGCAGAGAATTCCAGAGATTCACCACCCTTTGAGTGAAGAAGTTCCTCCTCAACTCCGTTCTAAACTGCCCCCCCTTTATCTTGAGGCTGTGCCCCCTAGTCCTACTGTCTTTTTTGAGCGGGAAGAGTCTCTCCACCTCTATCCTATCCATCCTATTCATCATCTTATACGTCTCAATGAGATCTCCCCTCATTCTTCTAAACTCTAACGAGTACAAGCCTAGTTTGTTCAGCCTCTCCTCATAGCTCAACCCCCTCAACTCCGGTATCAGCCTAGTAAACCTCCTCTGCACTCCCTCCAAGGCCAAAATATCTTTGCGCAGGTGTGGTGCCCAAAACTGCACACAGTACTCCAGCTGCGGCCTCACCAATGCCCTATACAGCTGCAGCAAGACCTCCCTACTTTTATATTCAATCCCCTTTGCTATGAAGGCCAGCATCCCATTCGCCTTCCTGACCACCCGCTGCACCTGCAAGCTGGGTTTTTGCAACTCATGCACAAGGACCCCGAGGTCCCTCTGCACCGTCGCCTGCTGCAGTTTTTTGCCATGTAAGTAATAATCCTTCCTACCATTATTCCTACCAAAGTGGACCACCTCACATTTGCCAACATTAAATTCCATTTGCCATTTCCTGGCCCATTCGCTCAGCCTATCTAGATCCTTCTGTAGACTTTCCACACCCTCCGCACAATTTGCCGTTCCCCCAATCTTGGTGCCATCAGCAAATTTCGACACCCTACACTCGGTTCCCTCCTCCAGATCATCTATATAAATGGTAAAAAGCTGAGGCCCCAGCACCGACCCCTGGGGCACTCCACTAGTCACCATCCGCCAATCCAAATAGCACCTGTTGACCCCCACTCTCTGCCTCCTATTTGACAACCAATCCTCTATCCACGCTAACACCCTACCCCCAACTCCATGTCCCTCGACCTTCTGCAATAACCTCTTGTGAGGAACTTTGTCAAATGCCTTCTGAAAATCCAGAAAGACCACATCCACCGGCTCTCCTCTATCCACCGCCCTAGACACATCCTCATAGAACTCCAGTAAATTTGTCAGACACGACTTCCCTTTAATGAAACCGTGCTGCGTCTGCTCTATCAAGCAATTCCCTTCAAGATGCCTCGCAATTTCCTCCTTAATGACGGATTCTAACATTTTACCTACCACAGACATTAAACTAACCGGCCGATAATTCCCCGCCTTTTGCCTGGCACCCTTCTTAAACAATGGCGTAACAGTAGCCGTTTTCCAATCTTCCGGCACTTCCCCGGAATCCAGCGACGTTTGGAAAATAACCACCAAGGCATCCACTATCACCTCCGCCATTTCTTTCAGAACCCTCGGATGCATTCCATCCGGTCCTGCAGACTTGTCCACAATCAGCCCCTCCAGTCTGTCAAGCACCGCCTCTCTAGTAACAATAATGTCATTAAGACCCTCCATTCCTACCACCTTTCCATCTCTAACACCCGGCAAATTATTCACGTCCTCCTCCGTGAAGACAGAAACAAAAAAGTTATTCAATACCTTAGCCATATCCCCATCCCCTACCACTAGGTCCCCTTTCTCATCCTCTAAAGGACCAACATTCACCCTAGCCAGTCTCTTCCTTTTTATATATTTATAAAAACTCTTGCTATCCTTTTTTATATTAAGTGCTAGCCCAGCTTCATAGTTTCTCCTACCCTTCTTTATCAATTTCTTTGTCAATCTTTGTTGACATTTAAACCTCTCCCAATCCTCTTCTCGCCCACTGCTCTTAGCTACTCTAAATTCCTCCGCTTTTAATTTAACACTTTCCTTCACCTCCTTCGTTATCCACGGCTTATTACCTCTCCTCCTACGGTCCTTTTTGACCATCAGAATAAATTTCCGCTGAGCACCAAGAAAGGTCTCCTTAAAGATCCTCCACTGCTCCTTAACAGACCCTCCCTCCAACGCGCTCCCCCAGTCAACATTCACCAATTCTTCTCTCATCCTACCGTACTCCCCTCTATTCAAACAAAGGACGCGTGTCCGGGAACCCACTTTCTCCTCCTCCATCTGCACCAGAAACTCCACCATACAATGATCACTCTCCCCAAGAGGATCCTCCACCGCAAGGTCCCTAATTCTACCCGCCTCATTACATAGCATAGTTCCAAGATAGCTCGCTCCCTCGTTGGCTCCAACACACACTGTTCCAGGAAACTATCCCGGCAGCATTCCAAGAACTCCTCCTCGAGCCCACCGCGTCCAACATGGGTCGACCAATCAATATGCAGATTGAAATCCCCCATAACTACGGACGTCCCATTCCTGCACGCCGCACTTATTTGCGCGTTAACAGCCCGCCCCACCTCCAGATCATTATTCGGGGGCCTATAGACGACACCCACCAGCGTCTTCCTCCCTTTGCTGTTCCTAATCTCCACCCACAACGATTCCACGTTGTTTGCTGATGGAGCTGGTTGATGCTGTTTGTTGATGGAGCTGGTTGATGCTGTTTGCTGATGGAGCTGGTTGATGCTGTTTGTTGATCGAGCTGGTTGATATTGTTTGTTGATGGAGCTGGTTGATGCTGTTTGCTGATGGAGCTGGTTGATGTTGTTTGTTGATGGAGCTGGTTGATGTTGTTTGTTGATGGAGCTGGTTGATGTTGTTTGTTGATGGAGCTGGTTGATGCTGTTTGTTGATGGAGCTGGTTGATGCTGTTTGTTGATGGAGCTGGTTGATGCTGTTTGTTGATGGAGCTGGTTGATCCTGTTTGTTGATGGAGCTGGTTGATGCTGTTTGTTGATGGAGCTGGTTGATGCTGTTTGTTGATGGAGCTGGTTGATGCTGTTTGTTGATGGAGCTGGTTGATGCTGTTTGATGATGGAGCTGGTTGATGTTGTTTGTTGATGGAGCTGGTTGATGCTGTTTGTTGATAGAGCTGGTTGATGCTGTTTGTTGATGGAGCTGGTTGATGCTGTTTGCTGATGGAGCTGGTTGATGTTGTTTGTTGATGGAGCTGGTTGATGCTGTGTGTTGATGGAGCTGGTTGATGCTGTTTGCTGATGGAGCTGGTTGATGTTGTTTGTTGATGGAGCTGGTTGATGCTGTGTGTTGATGGAGCTGGTTGATGTTGTTTGCTGATGGAGCTGGTTGATGCTGTTTGTTGATGGAGCTGGTTGATGCTGTTTGCTGATGGAGCTGGTTGATGTTGTTTGTTGATGGAGCTGGTTGATGTTGTTTGTTGATGGAGCTGGTTGATGTTGTTTGTTGATGGAGCTGGTTGATGCTGTTTGTTGATGGAGCTGGTTGATGCTGTGTGTTGATGGAGCTGGTTGATGCTGTTTGCTGATGGAGCTGGTTGATGTTGTTTGTTGATGGAGCTGGTTGATGTTGTTTGTTGATGGAGCTGGTTGATGTTGTTTGTTGATGGAGCTGGTTGATGCTGTTTGTTGATGGAGCTGGTTGATGTTGTTTGTTGATGGAGCTGGTTGATGTTGTTTGTTGATGGAGCTGGTTGATGCTGTGTGTTGATAGAGCTGGTTGATCCTGTTTGTTGATGGAGCTGGTTGATGCTGTTTGTTGATGGAGCTGGTTGATGCTGTTTGTTGATGGAGCTGGTTGATGTTGTTTGTTGATGGAGCTGGTTGATGCTGTTTGTTGATGGAGCTGGTTGATCCTGTTTGTTGATGGAGCTGGTTGATCCTGTTTGTTGATGGAGCTGGTTGATGTTGTTTGTTGATGGAGCTGGTTGATGCTGTTTGTTGATGGAGCTGGTTGATCCTGTTTGTTGATGGAGCTGGTTGATGCTGTTTTTTGATGGAGCTGGTTGATGCTGTTTGCTGATGGAGCTGGTTGATGTTGTTTGTTGATGGAGCTGGTTGATGTTGTTTGTTGATGGAGTTGGTTGATGCTGTTTGTTGATGGAGCTGGTTGATGTTGTTTGTTGATGGAGCTGGTTGATGCTGTTTGTTGATGGAGCTGGTTGATGTTGTTTGTTGATGGAGCTGGTTGATGCTGTTTGCTGATGGAGCTGGTTGATGCTGTTTGTTGATGGAGCTGGTTGATGTTGTTTGCTGATGGAGCTGATTACAAACTGGTCTACACTTTATCTGCCCTGTTTTTATATATTTTTATCTGTGTCTTTATATGCCTAGATTGTGAACTGAAATCCCACTCACCTGATGAAGGAACAGTACTTGGAAAGCTCGTGGCTATTGCTGCCAAATCATAGAATCATAGAGATTCACAGCATGGAAACACACCCTTCAGCCCAACTTGTACACACTGCCCTTTTTGTTTTAAAACCCCTAAGCTAATCCCAATTGCCCACATTTGTCCCGTATCCCTCCATGTCCATTTAACTACCTGAGTGCTTTTTAAAAGACAAAATTGTACCCACCTCTACTATTACCTCTGGCAGCTTGTTCCAGACACTCACCACCCTCTGTGTGAAAAAATTGCAGTAAAAAGTCTGACAACACCAGGTTTTAGTCCAACCGATTTATTTGATAATACTCACAAGCTTTCGAGGGGACTGCCTCTTCGTCAGGTGAATGGAGAGTTCTGGCCTCAGAACTCTCTGTCTGAGGCCAGAACTCTCCATTCACCTGATGAAGAGGCAGTCCCCTCGAAAGCTTGTGAGTCTATTATCAAATAAATCGGTTGGACTAAAACCTGGTGTTGTCAGACTTTTTACTGTGTTTACTCCAGTCCAACGCCGGCATACCCACATCATGAAAAAATTGCCCCACTTTCTTGTCTCTTTTTTGCCTTTCGTATCTCTTTTTTGCCCTCCTGATTTCTCTCTTAACTCTGTTCCTACACCTCCTATACTCTTCAAGGGATTCACTTAATCCCAGATGCCTATGCATGTCATGTGCCTGTTAAACCTGTGCCCTTAAGTTTTAGACTCCCTGACATTTGGGAAAAGATATTGACTATCGAGCTGATCTGTGCCCCTCATTATTTTATAGACCTCTATAAGATCACCCCTAAGCCTCCTGTGCTCCAGAGGAAAAAGTCCTGGTCTATCCAGCCTCTCCTTGTATCTCAATCCATCAAGTCCTAGTAGCATCCCAGTAAATCTTTTCTGCGCTCTTTCTACTTTAATAATATCCTTTCTATAATAGGGTGTCCAGAATTGCACACAGTATTCCAAGTGTGGCCTTACCAATGTCTTGTACAACTTCAACAAAACATTCCAACTCCTGTATTCAATGTTCTGACTGATGAAACCAAGCGCGCTAAATGCCTTCTTCACCACTCTGTCCACATATGACTCCATGTTCAAGGAGCTATGAACATATAGCCCTAGATCGCTCTGTTCTGTAACTCTCCCCAGTGCCCTACCATTAACTGAGTAAGTCCTGCCTTGGTTCGATCTCCCATTTGTCTAAATTAAACTCTATATGCCACTCATCAGCCCACTGGCCCAATTGATTAAGATCCCATTGCAATTGGAGATAACTTTCTTCACTGTCTATTATGCCACCAATCTTAGTGTCATCTGCAAACTTACTATATGCCTCCTATATTCTCAACCAAATCATTAATATAAATGACAAATAACAGTGGGCCCGGCACGAATCCCTGAGGCACACCGTTGGTCACAGGCCTCCAGTTTGAAAAATGACCCTCTACAACCACTCTCTGGCTTCTGTCAAGAAGCCAATTTTGTATCCATTTAGATACTGCACCCTGGATCCCATGAGATTTAAATTTATGCAACAATCTACCACGCGGTACCTTGTCAAAGGCCTTGCTAAAGTCCATGTAGGCAACATCAACTGCACTGCCCTCATCTACCTCCTTGTTCACCCCTTCAAAAAACCTGAATTAAATTTGTGAGACATGATTTTCCACTCACAAAGCCATGCTGACTGTCCCTAATCAGTCCTTGCACCTCTAAATTCCTGTAGATCCTACCTCTCAAAATACCTTCCAACAATTTACCCACCACAGATGTGAGGCTCTATATAAATGGTAAATAACTGAGGTCCCAGCACCGACCCCTGGGGCACTCCACTAGTCACCATCCGCCAATCCGAATAGCACCCATTGACCCCCACTCTCTGCCTCCTATTTGACAACCAATCCTCTATCCACGCTAACACCCTACCCCCAACTCCATGTCCCCTGACCTTCTGCAATAACCTCTTGTGAGGTACCTTGTCAAACGCCTTCTGAAAATCCAGAAAGACCACATCCACCGGCTCTCCTCTATCCACTGCCCTAGACACATCCTCATAGAACTCCGAGTGCAGGGTGTCGAAATTTGCTGATGACACCAAGATTGGGGGAACGGCAAATTGTGCGGAGGGTGTGGAGAGTCTGCAGAAGGATCTAGATAGGCTGGGCGAATGGGCCAGGAAATGGCAAATGGAATTTAATGTTGGCAAGTGTGAGGTGGTCCACTTTGGTAGGAAGAATGGTAGGAAGGACTATTACTTACGTGGCGAAAAACTGCAGCAGGCGACCGTGCAGAGGGACCTCGGGGTCCTTGTGCATGAATCGCAAAAACCCAGCTTGCAGGTGCAGCAGGTGGTCAGGAAGGCGAATGGGATGCTGGCCTTCATAGCGAGGGGGATTGAATATAAAAGTAGGGAGGTCTTGCTGCAGCTGTATAGGGCATTGGTGAGGCCGCAGCTGGAGTACTGTGTGCAGTTTTGGGCGCCGCACCTGCGCAAGGATATTTTGGCCCTGGAGGGAGTGCAGAGGAGGTTTACTAGGCTGATACCGGAGTTGAGGGGATTGAGCTATGAGGAGAGGCTGAATAAACTAGGCTTGTACTCGTTAGAGTTTAGAAGAATGAGGGGAGATCTCATTGAGACGTATAAGATGATGAATGGGATGGATAGGATAGAGGTGGAGAGACTCTTCCCGCTCAAAAAAGACAGTAGGACTAGGGGGCACAGCCTCAAGATAAAGGGGAGGCGGTTTAGAACGGAGTTGAGGAGGAACTTCTTCACTCAAAGGGTGGTGAATCTCTGGAATTCTCTGCCCGTTGAAGTGGTGGAGGCTGCCTCGCTAAATATTTTTAAGAAGCGGGTTGATGGGTTTTTGATAAGAGAAGGGATTAAGGGTTATGGGGAGAGGGCGGGAAAGTGGAACTGAGCCTCGACAGATCAGCCATGATCTTATTGAATGGCGGGGCAGGCTCGAAGGGCTAGATGGCCTACTCCTGCTCCTATTTCTTATGTTCTTATGTTCTTATGAGGCTCACTGGCCTGAAGTTCCCAAGCTTTTCCCTGTAGACCTTTTTAAATGAAGGCACAACATTTGTCACTCCGATCTTCAGGCATCTCACCTGTGACTATCGATGATTCAAATATCCCTGCTCAGGGAAACCTGTTAGACTTTAATCTGCTGTATTGAGACTTCTTACTGCATTCCACACATTAGTCAGTAAAGTATTCTGTCTGCCGGTCGAAACCACCTTATCGAGCTGTCCTGTTACCCTCAGGAATCAGTGGACTCTCAAAGATCCCCCATTCAAACACAGGGACATCATGTTCCACACTCTCTGTGGAGTTTGCACATTCTCCTTGTGTCTGCATGGGTTTCCTCTGGGTGCTCCGGTTTCCTCCCACAGTCCAAAGATGTGCAGGTTACATTGATTGGCCATGTTAAAAATTCCCCCTTAGTGTCCTGAGATGTGTAGGTTAGAGGGATTAGTGGGTAAATGTGTAGGGATAAGGGGGTAGGGCCTGGGTGTGATTGCGGTCGGTGCAGACTCGATGGGCCGAATGGCCTCTTTCTGTGCTGTAGGGTTTCGATGATTCTCTGATATCAGAGGGAGGGGGAGGGATTGTTATGGGAGATGAAAAGGCCCCCAATGTGTCATATGGTCTCAATCTGATGTCTCTCTGCCTCAGAATGATTCAATACTCGGCTCGGAGTGTGTACATCACCAGAATCAAACACACGCCGCTGTTCTTTACATCCAACTCTGTAGCTGGGCCTGGTGTCCCCTTCACCACATCAGGGTGTGGGGCTGAGTTTGGATCTCTCCGTCACATTGGGACTCACCGGCAATGTCCAATTTCAGGAGAACTTTGTTCCAATGATGTTTAACCTTGGACTGCACCCGTTGTTTTAATGTAGACCTGGTCACTGACCATCACTGAGACTGATCTGAACATGTCAGTAAATGTCCCACTGTTTTATAAATAAACATTTGTGAGAAACGCAGCTCACAGTCAAACAATTTAGTCGAGCCAAGTTCCGAAGGAGCAAGATATTTTATTTAACTTTCTTGCAAGACCGGGTGTCCAAAAGATAGGCACCCCTTACATCGAGTTTAAGCAGGGGTTATATACTATTTCTACAAGCATGTTAATCAGTTACACAATACATTGTTCTCCCCTAATTGGTGGTCCCTGTCCTATTTGTGTTGTCATTCCCCTATTGGCTTAAGGTACCCCTAGTTACAGGTTGTGCTGTATGTTGGCTCATGTCCCAAGCCCCTCTGCTCCCCTCTAACCATCTTTTTCTGTTATTGCAAGAGTGCATATTGTAGGGTTGTTTCAATATCCTTAGTTGATTAGTTCTCATGAGATTCATCCGTCTTATCAATGTTCCCCGGAGAACTGTTAACAAGTCCAGTTCAGACCGGCTGTATCCAGTCTTCTGCTAACTTAATCGCTGATGTCCCTACTATCTCAGTGACCTTTTATTCCCCTGTAGTTAGAAGGTATTCTCTGTTGCAATAACAACACATCTTGCTTACCATTTGTTTCACAATTTGGACATTTTACATTCCTACAAGATGTGATGTACATGTTTTACTTCACTCTGCACGTCTGGTGTTATCCCTACACAATAGGCAGTTTTCTTCACTGTCCTTGACTATAGTTCTGTCTAGCCTCAGCAACTTTCATCCCCTGTATTAATGATTAAAACCACAGTTGTTCCCATAATGTGGGTTGGCAATATGCCGAATCGTAGGTTTCTGTCCTGCTTAGTTTGTTCTTATGAGATAACATTCATTCCCCTTCATCCTTTCCCCATCCTGTGATGTTTAAACTATGTCTGTTTGCTGTTGTACAGTTACAAGATCCTAGTTCTATTTCTTCAGTCATAATTTTATGTTTACCACATTTTATATTCATCTCTAACACATTGGGACATTTGCAGCGTCTCTGCCTCTGGTTTGTGTCTCTGTTGGTTTGTTCACATTTGGCGATGGGTCAATGTTAAACGGACAGTTTAATGGGATTGGATAAACATTTGGATTTATAAAAGTGTTGCCAGGGGAGACGGCCCTCCGCCATCTAAGAACATAAGAACATAAGAAATAGGAGCAGGAGTAGGCCATCTAGCCCTTCGAGCCTGCCCCGCCATTCAATAAGATCATGGCTGATCTGTCGTGGCTCAGTTCCACATTCCCGCCCTCTCCCCATAACCCTTAATCCCCTCTCTTATCAAAAACCCATCAACCCGCTTCTTAAAAATATTTAGCGAGGGAGCCTCCACCACTTCAACGGGCAGAGAATTCCAGAGATTCACCACCCTTTGAGTGAAGAAGTTCCTCCTCAACTCCATTCTAAACCGTCCCCCCCTTTATCTTGAGGCTGTGCCCCCTAGTCCATCCTCTGCACTCCCTCCAAGGCCAAAATGTCCTTGCATAAATACGGCGCCCAAAACTGCACACAGTACTCCAGCTGCGGCCTCACCAATGCCCTATACAGCCGCAGCAAGACCTCCCTACTTTTATATTCAATCCCCCTCACTATGAAGGCCAGCATCCCATTCGCCTTCCTGACCACCTGCTGCACCTGCAGGCTGGGTTTTTGCGACTCATGCACAAGGACCCCGAGGTCCCTCAGCACCGTCGCCTGCTGCAGTTTTTCGCCACGTAAGTAATAGTCCTTCCTACCATTATTCCTACCAAAGTGGACCACCTCACACTTGCCAACATTAAATTCCATTTGCCAGTTCCTGGCCCATTCGCCCAGCCTATCTAGATCCTTCTGCAGACTCTCCACACCCTCCGCACAATTTGCCGTTCCCCCAATCTTGGTGTCATCAGCAAATTTCGACACCCTACACTCGGTTCCCTCCTCCAGATCATCTATATAAATGGTAAAAAGCTGAGGCCCCAGCACCGACCCCTGGGGCACCCCACTAGTCACCATCCGCCAATCCGAATAGCACCCATTAACCCCCACTCTCTGCCTCCTATTTGACAACCAATCCTCTATCCACGCTAACACCCTACCCCCAACTCCATGTCCCCTGACCTTCTGCAATAACCTCCTGTGAGGTACCTTGCCGTTGCCAGGGGAGACGGCTTGCCGCCATCTTGCCGTTGCCAGGGGAGACGGCCCTCCGCCATCTTGCCGTTGCCAGGGGAGACGGCCCTCCGCCATCTTGCCGTTGCCAGGGGTTTCAATGCGGCGGCGGCCTGCACGTGGCCCTCTGGGAGAATCCCCCTCCCGCACATGCGCACCAGCAGGTAGATGTTAATCTTTTTTAAATGTTGATGGTTTTTTATTCCTAATCCGCTCCCGGCAGAATTTCTGTTCCTGCTCAATTCGGGAAGGTCGCTTCTTGTTTTTTAATTTTTTTTTAATCCTGAAGAGGGAGTTAAGAAGGGCTAGAAGAGGGCATGAGATGACTTTGGCTGATAGGATTAAGGAGAATCCTAAGGCGTTCTATAGGTATGTCAAGAACAGAAGGTTGGTTAGGGCAAGATTAGGGCCAGTTACAGACAGTAGAGGGAAGTTGTGTGTGGAACCGGAAGAGATTGGAGAGGCATTGAACCATTATTTCTCTTCGGTGTTCACGCAGGACGATATGAATGTAGCTGAGGAGGTCACTGGGGTGAAGGGGTGTAAAATAGAAAGTATTGTAGTTGATAAGGGGGATGTGCTGGATATTTTAGAGGGTTTGAAAATAGATAAGTCCCCTGGTCCGGATGGGATTTACCCTAGGATTCCCTGGGAGGCAAGAGAGGTGATTGCAGAGCCTCTGGCTCTGATCTTCAGGTCGTCGTTGGTCTCTGGTGTAGTACCGGAAGATTGGAGGACAGCGAATGTTGTCCCATTGTTTAAGAAGGGGAACAGAGACTTCCCTGGGAATTATAGACCAGTGAGTCTTACTTCTGTTGTGGGCAAGGTTTTGGAAAGGATTATTAGGGATAGGATTTATAGTTATTTGGAGAGTAATGAATTGATTAGAAATAGTCAGCATGGTTTTGTAGCGGGTAGGTCGTGCCTTACTAACCTTATCGAGTTCTTTGAGAAAGTGACCAAAGAGGTGGATAGGGGTAAGGCAGTTGACGTGGTGTATATGGATTTTAGTAAGGCGTTTGATAAGGTTCACCATGGTAGGCTTCTGCAGAAAATGCAGATGTATGGGATTGGGGGTGATCTATGTAATTGGATCAGGAATTGGCTAGCAGATAGGAGACAGAGGGTGGTGGTTGATGGTAAATATTCATCATGGAGTTTGGTTACAAGTGGTGTGCCTCAGGGATCTGTTTTGGGGCCACTGCTGTTTGTAATTTTTATTAATGATCTGGATGAGGGTATAGTTGGGTGGATTAGTAAGTTTGCTGATGACACCAAAGTTGGAGGTGTGGTAGATTGTGAGGAAGGGTGTCATAGTTTGCAGGGTGACTTAGAAAGGTTGCAGAGCTGGGCCGCGAGGTGGCGGATGGAGTTTAATGCGGAGAAGTGTGAGGTAATTCATTTTGGTAGGAATAACAGATGTGTTGAGTATAGGGCTAACGGGAGGACTTTGAATAGTGTGGAGGAGCAGAGGGATCTAGGTGTATGTGTACATAGATCCCTGAAAGCTGGGAATCAAGTAGATAAAGTTGTTAAGAAGGCATACGGTGTCTTGGCGTTTATTGGTAGGGGGATTGAATTTAGGAGTTGCAGCGTCATGTTGCAACTGTACACTACTCTAGTGCGGCCGCACTTGGAGTACTGTGTGCAGTTCTGGTCCCCGCATTACAAGAAGGATGTGGAGGCGTTGGAGAGGGTGCAGGGGAGGTTTACCAGAATGTTGCCTGGTATGGAGGGGAGGTCCTATGAGGAGAGACTGAGGGATTTGGGGTTGTTTTCGTTGGAAAGAAGGCGGCTAAGAGGGGATCTTATTGAAACATATAAGATGATTAGAGGTTTAGATAGGGTGGACAGTGATAGCCTTTTTCCTCGGATGGAGAAAGCTAGCACGAGGGGGCATGGCTTTAAATTAAGGGGGGGTAGCTACAGGACGGATGTCAGGGGTAGGTTCTTTACCCAGCGGGTGGTGAGGGATTGGAATGCCCTGCCTGCTGCAGTTGTAAATGCGTCTAGTTTGGGGGCGTTTAAGAGATCTCTGGATAGGTTTATGGACGAAACGGGATTGGTATAGGCTAGTGGGTCATTGTTTTTGTAACTGGTCGGCGCAACATCATGGGCCGAAGGGCCTGTTCTGCGCTGTAATGTTCTATGTTCTATGATCCGCGCGGTGCAGTCTGGGAGAACACAGCGCGCAGGCGCGGTCCCACCCCGGCCTCTGGATATAAATATGGATTTGATTTAATTTTGATTCGGTTCCTGGCGGGGTTTCCGGCTCGGAATTTCTCTCACTTTCCCCATTGCTCAACACTCACTTCTTCCTTTTTATTTAAAAACAAACGGCGGGGGAGGGGGAGGGGCCTCACTGTGACATCACGGCAACATGGCAGAGGCCCCGCCCCTCCACAGGCCCCGGATGTTCCACCAACGAGCAGCGGCTGGGCCGGAGGCGGCAGGAGGTGACACTGGGAGGAGCAGCAGCTGCAGCACCAGCCGGGAGGGTTACAGTGGCCCCTGATGGCCGGGAGGGGAAACAGCAGCAGCACCGTCTCTGCCCAAAGGCTTCCCCAGTTCAGCTGCTCAGAGGCACTGGGACCCTCTTCAAATGGAAACTGCAGCTTCTCAAATTCAACATCCGTCCAACTCACCCTCCCTCTGTCCACCTCACCCTCCTTCCCTCTCTCCATCCATCCCTCTCCTACAAGAAGAACCATTCATTCAGCACAACATCTTCTCGCTCATTCCCCCAGTCTGTATTCCAGCCTTTATCAAATCCACTCTGCTCCCAGATACTTTACACTGTTAGATATTCAATTCAAACATTAACATCTCTCCAATTTAATATTTGTCCAAGGCGATCACAGACAGACTAAGGAAATTTGACATGCTCCCTGTGACTCTCAGCAACTTTTACAAATGCACCATAGAAAACATTCTTTCTGATTGTCTCACAGTTTGGTATGGCTCCGACTCTCCGTCTGAAGTTGCGTTCCAACAGACTCAAGAACAGCTTCTTCCCACCTGCCATCAGAGATTTGAATGAACCTAACTTGCTTTAGTTCACCGTAGACCATTACTACGCCCGAGCTGTGACTGTAAAATTCATTTTGTACTCTCTCTTTTCCTTCTCTATGAACGTTATGCTCTGCTTGTCTAGTGCACAAGAAACAATACTTTACAATGAATGTTAATACATGTGACAATAATAAATCAAATCAAAGGATGAATCATCAATTAAAATCCCAGTAGATGAGAAAGCGACTGGAAGCTGCATCTGAATCTCCTGCTGTTTGGTCTGTCATGGTTAACGTATCTGGGACATTGACATGTAAGAAATGATTTTATCAGCTGAGTTTTATTTGTTGACCTCAAGGTCTTTGCCACATTTAGAAATTAAAATATTTTGTGCCACCAAAACCAGGGATGTACTGCTGAAGGTTTATAAGGCTCTGGTCAGACTACCTTTGGATTATTGTGAGCAAATTTGGGCCTGTATTAAAGAAAGAATGTGCTGTCCCTGGAGAAGGTCCAGAAGAGGTTTACAAGAATGATCCTGAGAATGAAAAGTTTGAGGACTCTGGGTCTGTACTCGGAGAGGGGGTCCTCATTGAAACTTACAGAATACTGAAAGACCTGGATAGAATGGAATTGAGGAAGGTGCTTCCATTTGTAGGAGAGACTATGATCCGAGGGCACAGCCTCAGAATAAAAGGACAACCGTTTTGCACCGAGATGAGGAGGACTTTCTTCAGCCAGAGGGTGGTGAATCTGTGGAATTCATTGCCATAGAAGGCTGTGCATGGCCAGTTCATTGAGTGTATTTAAGACAAATAGATTCCTGATTGGTTAGGGGATCAAATGTTACACAGAAACGATGGGAGAATGGGTTTGGAAACTTATCAGCCATGATTAAATGGTGGAGTGGACTCAATGAGCAGATTTTTTTTATTTCAAAAACATACTTTATTCATAAAAATCTCAAACTATTGCAAACCTACATGTCTAAAAATTGCAAACAGTGCAGAATAAAAACATTTTTACAGTAGTATACAAATTAGTCATTAAATTTCAAAACTATATACTTACCTAAAAATTTACTGTGTGCAGATGAGCAGAATTCCTTAAATTCTGCTCCTGTATCTTAGTACTTTTTAGTTTCACTCTCACTGTTATCTACAGTATTTACACGAGTCCCCTGCTCTTTATTAGCTTGTGTCCGTATTAGTTTCAGCATTCCAATGGTTCCCAATGAGGGAACAGAGTTCATGTACAGTGTCTGGTGATAAAAGGGTTAATGCACCAGCCAAGGTTCCTGCTGTAAACTCCAATCCCTGTCAATATTGTTCAATATTCACACTGCAGTAACCGGTTCCCAGATGCAGACATGGGACTGACTGAACTTGTCTGAGGCTCACAAAGAGCAGCGCCTGCAGTAGGTGTGAGCCGCCAGCAGATGGTGGCATTGTGTCACTTTAATCCCCAGATAGTGAAAGAGGTTTTGAGGAGAGGCTGGTGGAGCCTTTAATTCATTCACAGAGACAGAGAGGAAACTCTGACAAGATTGACCAATCTGTCCTCTGCTGGGTACTGTCAGAATCACACACACTGTTCCATCTCTCTGGAGAATGATCTCTGCTGCTCCATTTTGAAAGGAGGGTGAAGACTCTGTTACTGAGAACACTGACAACACATTGCTGCTTAAACAATGGTTTGCAGCAATCTTTCCTTCAATGTGGAGACTAAAACTACAACAGTTTTGCAGCTGGGAAACCAGGTAAGCAGGGAAATCACTGCCAGGCCGGAGGGGCTGATGGAATAGGGAGGGAGAGGGACAGGAATGAAGGGTTTGGAAGGAGCTGTCGAAGATCTTCACAATTCAGGATTTCACTGTAACCGGTGGAGCAGCAATGTTCAGAGATTGAAATGTTCACGCTGACACTGTCAGTCCCGATCTGACTCCCCGCAGTGACTCCAGCTGTCTCTCTCCATTTTGACTGAACTGATTTCCCCTCAGCCTGAAACAGATTAAAGATGAAACAGGAAATAAACAGATTGATCAACAGGGTAAATAACAGGAGACTGGAGTTAATGGGACAAATCTTCTGGTCTCTGGATCACCAGAGACCCAGACACACAACTGAAGATGAGCATCGGGACCCTGTGGATGTCCTGACACACTGATCTACCTGGGAATTGTCCCAGAGGTAGTAACTACTATTGGGGAATTCCCCTGCTGCAGTTAGAGTCAGAGACTTGGGACAGATCCACAAAATTTACCTGGATAGTTACTCAGGTAATGTTAGACAGCTCACCACCTGGGCTAATACCTGAATAGCACAACCGAGTCCCCCAATCACTTCCCACTGATCCCCCATACTACACCTCCCACAATCTGACTAGACCCACTCATCCCTACCTCCCCTCCAGCCTGGCGACCTCCCATGAGCCCTTAAACTAATCGGACTAACCCTCCCAACTTGGCCTCATCCTGAGCCAACCTCTCCTCACCTGACATAGAAACATAGAAGATCGGAGCAGGAGGAGGCCATTTGGCCCTTTGAACCTGCTCCACCATCCATCACCATCATGTCTGATCGTCCAACTCAATAGCCTCATCCTGCTTTCTCCCCATAACCTTTGATCCCGTTCACTCCAAGTGCTCTATCCAGCTGCCTCCTGAATACATTCTTGACTAAACCTCTGATTTAAACTCATTCCCCCAGAACCAACCCCACCCCACTACCCTCTTCAAAGCTATTAACCAATCCCAACCCCCCCACCACACAACCACATCTGTTTAGACCCCAACAACATGACCAACTCCCAGTCACCATCCAAACTCCCGATTAACCCTCCAACCCAACACAATACAACTCGTCCAGTCCCCCGACACCCAGGACTAATCCTCTAACCTCTCCCCAGCTCCCAGACTAACCATTCATCCAGCGACACACCAACCCATTCACTCCCCCCATCAACTAACACAGAGCTCCCCGGGGTCACTGTGCTGTAAATAGGGTGTGTGCTCTCTCTTCCCCGACTCTGTTCTGATGGAGCTCCCCGGGGTCACTGTGCTGTAAATAGGGTGTGTGCTCTCTCTTCCCCGACTCTGTTCTGATGGAGCTCCCCGGGGTCACTGTGCTGTAAATAGGGTGTGTGCTCTCTCTTCCCCGACTCTGCTCTGATGGAGCTCCCCGGGGTCACTGTGCTGTAAATAGGGTGTGTGCTCTCTCTTCCCCGACTCTGCTCTGACGGATCTCCCCGGGGTCACTGTGCTGTAAATAGGGTGTGTGCTCTCTCTTCCCCGACTCTGACGGATCTCCCCGGGGTCACTGTGCTGTAAATAGGGTGTGTGCTCTCTCTTCCCCGACTCTGCTCTGACAGATCTCCCCGGGGTCACTGTGCTGTAAATAGGGTGTGTGCTCTCTCTTCCCCGACTCTGCTCTGATGGATCTCCCCGGGGTCACTGTGCTGTAAATAGGGTGTGTGCTCTCTCTTCCCCGACTCTGCTCTGACAGATCTCCCCGGGGTCACTGTGCTGTAAATAGGGTGTGTGCTCTCTCTTCCCCGACTCTGCTCTGACGGAGCTCCCCGGGGTCACTGTGCTGTAAATAGGGTGTGTGCTCTCTCTTCCCCGACTCTGCTCTGACGGATCTCCCCGGGGTCACTGTGCTGTAAATAGGGTGTGTGCTCTCTCTTCCCCGACTCTGCTCTGACGGAGCTCCCCGGGGTCACTGTGCTGTAAATAGGGTGTGTGCTCTCTCTTCCCCGACTCTGCTCTGATGGAGCTCCCCGGGGTCACTGTGCTGTAAATAGGGTGTGTGCTCTCTCTTCCCCGACTCTGCTCTGATGGAACTCCCCGGGGTCACTGTGCTGTAAATAGGGTGTGTGCTCTCTCTTCCCCGACTCTGCTCTGATGGAGCTCCCCGGGGTCACTGTGCTGTAAATAGGGTGTGTGCTCTCTCTTCCCCGACTCTGCTCTGATGGAGCTCCCCGGGGTCACTGTGCTGTAAATAGGGTGTGTGCTCTCTCTTCCCCGACTCTGCTCTGATGGAGCTCCCCGGGGTCACTGTGCTGTAAATAGGGTGTGTGCTCTCTCTTCCCCGACTCTGCTCTGATGGAGCTCCCCGGGGTCACTGTGCTGTAAATAGGGTGTGTGCTCTCTCTTCCCCGACTCTGCTCTGATGGAGCTCCCCGGGGTCACTGTGCTGTAAATAGGGTGTGTGCTCTCTCTTCCCCGACTCTGCTCTGACGGAGCTCCCCGGGGGTCACTGTGCTGTAAATAGGGTGTGTGCTCTCTCTTCCCCGACTCTGCTCTGACGGAGCTCCCCGGGGGTCACTGTGCTGTAAATAGGGTGTGTGCTCTCTCTTCCCCGACTCTGCTCTGACGGAGCTCCCCGGGGTCACTGTGCTGTAAATAGGGTGTGTGCTCTCTCTTCCCCGACTCTGCTCTGACGGAGCTCCCCGGTGTCACTGTGCTGTAAATAGGGTGTGTGCTCTCTCTTCCCCGACTCTGCTCTGACGGAGCTCCCCGGTGTCGCAGTGCTGAAGATTCTGGGAGAAATATGCAGCAGTTTCAGGTTGGGGGAATTTTCACACATTCCGGCAATCTGCTTACCATTGCTGCTGCTTGGAAGATTCAGGCCCATTTATATTTTAAATCCATTTATATTTTAATTGTTACACTAAAAATTAACACAAACACTCACTCTATCTGCTCCAGACTCCTGCAGGTCAGTATGAGGTGGCGGAGAGCAGGGACAGATTGATCTGTGAAGGAGTTTAATCCCAGGTTCAGAACCCTCAGTGACTGTTTTGTACAGAGAGCGGAGACGAGATCCTCAGCACAAGAATCTGTGAGAGCGTTACTACACAGACTGGAGATCAGAGAGAGAAATAACAGGAATCAGGCTCAATCCCCAGGGTTTTATATAATACTGTTAATAACAATAATAATGTATTGTAGGAGACATTCCAAAAACATAACTTGCATTTCTGTAGAATGAGGAAATACTCAATGCTGAAAATGAAATATAAATAAACTGGAAATGTTCAGCAGGTTAGGGAAATATTTGTGATGAGAGAAACAGGGGTAAAGTTTGAGCTTCCATTGGAACTGGGAACTGGCAGTGAATTGACAGGTTTGAAGGGACAGCGGTGGGTGGCTGGGGATGAAACAAAGAAAGGACAAACTGGAATGACAGGAGTGATTAAATGGTAAAAGTGATGATGGGACAGGACCATAATCACAGGATCCCCATGTCCTTACTCGGAGTGGCTCGGGAGGGACATGGGATGGTCAGTGGTTTGGGAATGCAGTTTGTGGTGAGGGTGAAGATAATGGCTGTGATTTTCCCAGAAGCTGTGAATTCCCAACATGGGGATTGGAAATGGGTGGTGTGTCTGTGTGGGCAGGATAGGCAGAGTTATGAAGGTGATATTGTCAGAGGTGGACAATTAACGGCTGGCAGGCAGGGGGAGCTGCCCACTGAGGCAGCCTGGGCAGGGGGCAGTCCCGGTTCAGGCAATGCTGGCACCATCTCCAAAGGCAGCCAGCAGGACTTTCAAACACAGCAGCTCTGGAGGGAGCAGTGAGGGAGCTCTGCTTACTGAATGAGGGGCTGAAATGTCAGAAAGCAGAGCAAGGGTTACCCCCCCAATCACTAATTCCTCCTGGAGGGACTGCTCCCGGCTGCTCAGGCTCGGAGGGAGGTCCTGTTCCCTCAGGATGGGAGGAGGTTATCCCATCATTACAAGCCAGTCTGGATGGAGATTGCTGGGAGGTGAGCAGGTTTCAGACACATGGTTACAGTGTGGAAAAGGATCAATGTCCTGATGTGTTCTGACACGGTGAGTGCAGCACAGCCTGATATATGAATAAGGATGAGAGTGATATTGTAGAAAGAACATCTCCACCCAGACACTGGCAATGCAAAGGCAGCAGCATTGACTGTCAGAGACATGTCCGTTAGGCTGGCACCAGCATAGGCTAGAGCAGGGTTCACCAACATATTCACTGGGCAAACACATGGCAATGTTTTTCTCACTCAAGGGGCCGATGAGTAAATTTCAGAATGATCAAGTTTGGCACAGCAGAAATTTCAATTAAAAACTAAACTGAGATATGAAAAGAAACAACTTGCTGAGCACAATAATGAGGAATAAATAAAGATGATGATTAGAGTTTAATCCTCATCAATCACAAATTGTTTCTCTCCCACATTTGCTGCAGATTGGCTCAAAAACCCATCAGCAGCAAACATGGGAAAGAAAGGGCCTGTGATTGGAGGAGCAGCTCCATACAGATTCTTCCATTCAAACTGAACTGTGTGACTGAGATTCTGGAAACTCGCTCCGGGGGCCGCACTGAGGGGCTTCGAGGGTCACATTCACCCCTTGGTCCACACGTTGGACAGCCCTGGGCCAGTGCATGTGTTTGATGAGTGATGAACAATTTATGTGTTTGGAAAGAGAGCAAACATCATCAGGGAGTGAGTGAAGAAGAGTGAAGACATCCAGATCTTGCCATCCTTACACCAATGGAAGATGAAGTGCTGGACCAGGAAGGCCTGGGGGCAGAGTGGGTAATTACTGCTGGTGAGATGGGTTGAGTGGGTGGCCTAATGAATGGACACAGGAGAGTGTCTGTGAGGACAAAACATAGAGCTTGTGTATCCATCACTGGTCACAGAGAGCAGTCTGAAGGACGTATTGAGATAAGAACAAAATAACTAGGAGCAGCAGAAGGCCATTCAGCCCCTCGAGCACACTCCATCATGGCTGATCGAATTGTAGTCACAATTATTTTCCCGCTCGCTCCTCTGTAACCCCTATTCACTCCTCAATCCAAAATCATTCTTAACTCAGCCTTGAATATATTCAATGACTCTGCCTCCACTAGTCTCCAGGGAAGAGAATTCCACTGACCAGCGACCATCTAAAAAATAAATTCTCCTCATCTCAGTCTTAAGGGACTGACAATTACATTTGAAAATCTGTCTCCTTGTTCTGGTCTCTCTTACAAGAGGAAACAGCTTCTCAGTAACCACCCTGTCTCATCCCCTCAATACAATCACCTTTTAATCTTCTGAACTTGCACAGATATTGCTCCAATCTGCTCAAATTGTCCTCGTAAAATAAATCTCTCCATCCCAGGAATCAGCCAAGTGAACTTTCTCTGAACTGGTTCTAATACAACTCTATCCTTTAGGTAAAGAGCTCAACACTATACACATTACTCCAGCTGTGTTCTAATGAAGGTCGTGTAAAACTGCAGCAAAACCTTCCTACTCTTACCTTCCATTCCTATTGCAATAAGAACATTAAGAAACAGGAGCAGGAATTATCCATTCTGTCCTTCAAATCCACTCCATCATTCAATGTGACCATGGCTGATCCTCTGCTTCAACACCATTTCCAACATTATCCCTGCATTCCTTGATTCACCAGCATTCTAATGGGAAACAAATACCCCTCATCTCAGCCTAAATAACTGCCCCTTATTCTCAGACTGTGTCCCAGGTTTCAGACCCTCCAGCAAGGGGAAACATCCTTTCTACATCTGGCCTACTGAACCCTGTAAAATAGTGTAGGTTTGAATAAGTTCGGCTATCATTCTTCTAAAGGCCTGAGAATAAAGTGTTTTTGTTCCTCAGAGGACAACCCATCTGTCCCTGGACCTATTTTAATGAACCTTCTTTACATGCCCAGTACATCTTTGCTTCAGTCAGGAGACCAAAACTGTCCACAATTCTCCAGGTTGGTCTCAGCAAGGCTGCATATAATTACAGGAAGACATCTTTTTCCTCAACTCAAATCCTCTGAGAATAATGACTAACATACCATTTGTTATCTTAACTGCTCTCATCTTCACTTTCAGTGCCTCATTAACAAGGACATCAAAATATCTTTATCATGGTGAATCCATCTACCATGCATATCTTTGGAGTTGTCTCAATGTCAGTTTTATTTTCTGACAAAATTAGATAACCTCACATTTTTCCACCTTGTCATCCAGCTGGTAAACATTTGGCCACTCCCTGAGCCTCTCCACATCCCCTTCAAACATCACTGCATCCTCCTCACAATTCAGATTTCCACATGGTTTTCTATTCATCACAAATTTGGAAATATTATATTTGATCCTCACATCGATATCATTGATATAGATTCTGAATAGCTGAGACCCAAACACTGATCCCTGCCGTACTCCACTAGTTAGAGGCTGTCAATCCAAATATAACCCATTTATTCCAACTCCTTGTTTCTGTCCACTAACCAGTTCTCAATCCATGCTGGTATATTTCACCCAATCCCATGTGCTCCAGTTTTCTTTAATAACCGCTTATGTGTGAATCATCCAACTGTAGTATCCCGAGTGTAGGATACACTCGGATGGAGTATTTTACCAAGATCCGCTCCCCACAACATCACAATTTACTGGGGCTTATCCACCTAACCTACACATCTTGGGACAGTAAGGGCAATTTTATCATGGTGAATCCATCTACCATGCATATCTTTGGAGTGTGGGAGGAAACTGGAGCACCCAGAGGAAACACACACAGACACGGGGAGAATGGAGAAACTCCACACGGACACCCAAGGCTGGAACTGAACCCGGGCCCGTGGCTGTGATACAACAATGCTAACCACTGTGTCACTGTGCCAGCCTTTCATAAATCCATGTTGGCCCTGTCAAATCCTGCCATTAATTTTGAAATGTTCTGTTATCACTTCCTTTAATATAGATTATTATAGGATCTTCCATACTCTCACTGTCAGACTAATAGATCTGCAGTTGCCCGGTTTCCTGTAACCCCACATATTTACATTGCTAATCCCCCCACCTACACATCTTGGACACTAACAGGCAATTTAACATGGCCAATCCACCAAACCTACACATTTTTTGGACTGTGGGAGCAGCCGGTGGAACCCACACAGACACGGGGAGAATGTGAAAACTCCACAGACTGGAATGAATCTGGGTCCCTGACGCTGTGAGGCAGCAGTGCCAATCCCAGTGCCACGTCTTCACTTAATCTAATACAATCCTTGAATTAGTGACAGTTGGAACACTTCTGCTGCTGATATTTCAAATGAAAGGAAATCTATTTTTGTTGGAAACGCCACACATTTACACATCACCCTGTCTAAAACAGCTTGTTTTGTGATTGACACTGGAACGTACTTCTCCAGGAAATTACTTCAATACATTCTGTGAACTAATCTTCTCTTCAACTTCTGACAATCTGAGTGATTTATACAGTAAGTGGAAGAACCCATAGGAACATTGACCTACAGAGGGATCTGTGTGTACAAGTCTACACATCCCTAAAATGGTAACACAGGTGGATGAGGTGGTGAAGAAGGCAGACAGCATTGACTGGGGCATCGAGTATAAAAGTTGGCAAGTTATGTTACAGCTGTATGAAACTTTAGTTGGCCACATTTGAATATTGGTTGCAGTTCTGTTTGCCACAATACCAGAAGGATGGGGATGCTTTGGAGAGGATGTAAAGAAGGTTCACCAGAATGTTGCCTGGTCAAGGGGGGGGTTAAGTTTTGAGGAAAGGTTGGATAAACATGGATTGTTTTCATTACAAAAAGGGAGGCTGAGGGGTGACCTGATGGAGGTATACACAATTATGGAAAACTTTTCACACAGAGTGTGGTGGGTGCCTTGAATGCACTGTCAATGGAGGTGATGGAAGCAGGCATGTTACCAATGTCCAACATGCATCTTTATAGATACACGAACAGGAGATAAACAGAGGAATATAAATTGGGCAGTAAGTATTGGGTTTGCATAAGGATTAAGAGTCACCGCAGGCTTGGTGGGCCGAAGGGCCTGTTACTGTGTTGTGTGGTTCTTTATTCTTCTTTGTATATGATAAAAATCACCCGTGATTATTGCAGTTTGTTTTTACAAGACCCCATTATTTTTCCTGTGTACTGTGTCAGAGATTCTCAATATTGTTAGGGGCGATTAAATGATTCCCACAAGTGACCTTTTAACTTTGTTAATTCTTATCTCTACCCAAACTGATTCTGTATCTTGATCATTGGAACTAAGTTCACCTCTCGCTGCTGTACTGTCATCTGTTACTAACAGCGAGACTCCACCACCATGTCCTGTCCTCCATTTACTGTCATCTATTCACTCTCCCCACTTTCACAAATCAATGGATGCTGTGTCCGGGGAGAGCTGTACACATCTGAGGAGGAGGAGAGAACCTCAGAGGGTGAACCATAACATTATTCCCCCACACCCTCAACATAAGGATCTGTGGGACTGACATCCCATTGCTCAGGGATCAGAGAGAGAAGCAACAGGAGTCAGAGGAAAAGCAATTTTCCTTATTCATAACTGACACCAATAGTAATGGGCAGTGTTTTTATACAAATACCAGTGGTGAAATTATATTGTTGAATATTCAGTTATTATAAACATAATCTCACACAGTCTGCTACTTACTCCAGTTTCTGTATTTTACAGTCCGGATTCCTCAGAGCCACAGACAGCCGTTTCACTCCTGAATCTCCCAGTCCATTGTTACCCAGATTCAGATCTATCAGTGAGCGGTTTGTACTGAGAGCAGAGACCAGGTCCTCGGCACAAGAATCGGTGAGAGCATTACCCCAGAGACTGGAGATCAGAGAGAGAAAAATAACAGGAATCAGGGTAAATCCACAGTGTTTTTAAGAATAAGATCATTAACAATAATAATGTACAGTGCGGGATATTCAAGAAACACAACTTCAGTTCATACAGAAGGCAAAATTATATTAATGCTGTAAATCTGAAATATGAATAAATATGTTGGAAACTCTCATCAGGTCAGGCAATATCTGTGAAGAGAGAAACAGATTTAGTTTCAGTTTAATTAGTTACAATTAGAACTTGGAAGTAGCAGTGAATTAAATTGTTTGAAGTGACAGGGAGCTGGGGATGGGCGGGTGACAAGGAAAGAACAAAATGGAAGTGTCGGAGTGATTGAATGATAAAAAGGATGATGGTGAAACAGAAAGCAGAGAACAGTACAGCACAGTACAGGCCCTTCGGCCCCCGATGTTGTTCTGACCTATGTCCAATCCCAAGATCAAGCTATCCCACTCCCTATCATTCTGGAGTGCTCCATGTGCCTATCCAATAACCGCTTGAAAGTTCCTAAAGTGTCCGACCCCACTATCACAGCAGGCAGTGTATTCCACACCCCAACCACTCTCTGAGTGAAGAATCTACCTCAGACATCCCTCCTATATCTCCCACCATGAACTGAATAGTTATGCCCCCGAGTAACAGCTACATCCACCCAAGGAAAAGAGTCTCTGACTACAGATCCTGTACCATAAAGTACAGGATTCCCATGTCCTCATCCTGAGATAAGGTCAGTGGCTCAGGAATGGAGTGTGTGGTGGGGTTGAAGATAATGTGAGAGAAACCTTTTTCACACTGTCAGTGGTTCAGGTCTGGAATTACAGCCGGGAAGTGTGGTGGAGGGAGGCTGATTCGAGGCATCACAGAGGGCAGACGATGAACATTCGAATGAAACAATGTGTAAAGATACGAGGAGAAGGCAGGAGAATGAGACAAATTCCTAATACTAGTTTGGTGAGCCGGGGCAGACACATTTCACCTTGTGGAGCTCGGTAATAATTCTGTGAAGATAATGGTTGGAAATGTATCAATATTTTAACTGGAAGCTGGTGATGTTGCAGTGTTAACAGGGTTAGATAATTTAACCAGTGTCCACTAAGGGCCATTGGTATCTCTCTCAGGTAGAATCACAGAATTGTTACAGAGCAGAAGGAGACCATTCGGCCCACACTGTCTGTACTGACTCTCTGAATCAGCAATTTACTGAGCCGTTGATGTCGTCTATATGGATTTCAGTAAAGCGTTTGACAAAGTCCCTCATGGTAGGTTGGTTGAAAAGTTTGAGGCTCATGGGATACGTGGCCAGATATCTAGATGGGTTGAGAACTGGCTTGCTAAGAGGAGACAGAGAGTAGTAGTGGAAGGGTCCTTTTCTAGCTGGAGGTCTGTTACTAGTGGTGTGCCGCAGGGCTCAGTACTGGGATCTCTTCTCTTTGTAGTGTATATAAATGATTTGGAAGAGGGAGTAAGTGGTGTGATCAACAAATCTGCAGATGACACCAAGATGGCTGGAATGGCAGGCAGTGAGGAGCAGTGTCTGGCAATGCAGCGGGATATTGATAGGCTGGTATATTGGGTAGATACATGGCAAATGGAGTTTAATCCGGATAAATGTGAGGTGATGCATTTTGGCCGGAATAATGTAGTGGGGAGTTATATGATAAAGGGTAAGCCCATAAAGAGTATAGAAATGCAGCGGGACCTGGGGGTGCAAGTGCACAAGTCTTTGAAGGTGGCAGTGCAAGTGGAGAGTGTGGTGAAGAAAGCCTATGGTGTGTTAGCCTTTATAGGAAGGGGTATAGAATATAAGAGCTGGAGTCTAATGTTGCAGTTGTATAGAACGCTGGTTCGGCCGCATTTGGAGTCCTGCGTCCAGTTCTGGTCGCCTTACTACCGGAAGGACGTGGAGACTCTGGAGAGAGTGCAGAGGAGGTTCACCAGGATGTTGCCTGGTCTGGAAGGACTGGGGAATGAGGAAAGATTGAAGAAATTGGGGCTGTTTTCCCTTGAAAGATGGTGACTGAGGGGGGATCTAATAGAGGTATATAAGATTATGAACGGTATAGATAGAGTAAACAGAGGTAAGCTATTTCCTATGTTAGAGACACACAGTACGAGGGGCCATGGGCTTAAGGTGAGGGGAGAGAGGTATAACACAGATATTAGAGGGAGGTTTTTCACACAGAGGGTAGTGGGGGTATGGAATGCTCTGCCAAGTAAGGTGGTGGAGGCAAACACGCTAGAGTCCTTTAAGAGTAACTTAGACAGGCACATGAGTGGGTTGGAGATGGAGGGATATAGGAGATTGTTTTAAATAAGGTTCATTAGCAGTGGGGCGTCCCTGGTAATGTATAAGGATGTGGAATGATAATAATGTTTTTCTCTTTTAATTCACAGGTTTTAAGTCGGTCCACCTTGTGTCCAACGAGGGGCATACACACGATGGGTCGTACTGGGGCTGCTCTTGGTTGTTCGAGATTGGCCTAGTGCTTCATGTCGTTAGTGTGTGCCTAAACTGGACCAGATACTGGGCAAGACGACAGCTCAGTGACTATCACTGATTGCTGTGCAGACACATGGATTTGGGCCGGTGTCTGTGGGAGTTTGCGCATTCTCCCCGTGCTTGCGTGGGTTTTCTCCGGGTGCTCCGGTTTCCTCCCACACCCCAAAGATGTGCTGTTAGGCTGATTGGAGGTAATAAATTGTCCCTAAATTAGTTTCCCTCAATGTGGAATGCCATAAACAACAGGAGGGGGGACTGGTAATGTTAAAATGGCGGCGCGGGCTTGTTGGGCCGAAGGGCCTGTTTCCCGGGCTGTTTTTGTTCTTTGTCATTCCCCCAAATTCTCCCCTTAACCCTGCACATTCTTCCTTTTCAGATAATAATCCAATTCCCTGTGGAAATTTTCAACTGAACGTGTCTCCACCATACTCTCAGACAGTGAATTCCAGCCGTTAACCACTCGCTGCAGGGGATGTCCCGGTTCAGGCAATGCTGGCACCAGCAGCAATTTCATAGGCAGCAGTTCTGGAGAGAGCAGTGAGGAAGGCCTGGTTACTGAACACAGGGTGAAATAGGAGGAGGAAGGTTAAACTCAATTCAATGATGCACTTGGCAACACTTGGTCGTGTTCCCCAAGGCTGCGTGAGTTTGGAGTAAATTTCTGTTCTCTCAGGACTGGAGAGTATCTGTCACATCAATCCAAGTATAACGGGATGGAGATTGCCGGAGACCTGAGCAGGCGTGGGTTATGTGGTTGCAGTGAGGCAAAAGGATGAAGAACCTGCTATGTTCTGACAAGGTGGTGAAGCATCTTATAGCATGTAAGCAGAGGGATATGGGGTTGAATGAGAATGAAATTGAAATTATAGAAAGGCCATCCCCACACAGACACAGGAAATGTCCAGACAGCAGCATCGACTGTCAGAGACATGTCAGCCTCTCTCTGCAGTGTTCTGGTTAGTCAGATAACTCTTGCACTGTGAGACTGGTCATAGGCTTTCCCTGTGTAGACACGATGGTCAGTCAGGTTGTCACCAGCACAGACTTGTGTCTTTGATGGGAGAGTGTGATAGTGTACAAATGAAGCAGTGGCCTGATGAGAAAAATGGTCAAGTATTTAAAATGATAGAGTAAGGACAAACTCAACATGCCAGACCCCTGTAAAACTGACTGACTCTGAACAAAGAAATGACTACAAACAGTGAAGGCCAAATGCTTGGCCTCAGTCGGCCTTTACACAGTTGACTCCAGATACCTTCAGATAACATACGGGACATTAGATAAGGTCGGGAAGGAGGGAGTCACAGAATTTGTTTATTACAGGAAACAAGGCATGAAGGAGTCACTGAACCAAGGTCGGGGATGAGTGAGTCACAGAATTTGTTTTGTTCAATGTCCCACTGCTTGTATTACTAACATGTACGCTGATAAGAACATGTATAATTATTGAATTGATCCTTGTAGTGGGTGCAGTCTTGGGATAGAGTCAGCAGTTTGTGCGGACTGCTCTCTGTTTCCAAGATTCAGCCATTTACTGCATGCAGTTTTGAGATAATAAAAACTAGTTGATTTTTCGAAAAGCAAACTTTGTTAAGTTTAATTATCACAACTCGGGAAATGAGAAATTCTCCAGTACAACAAGAGTAACAGTGGACCTTCACGTGCCTGTAGAAGGGTGCACGGAAGGACAGGAAATGAGTTAAAAATGCTGACAACGTCCAGATCTTGTAATCCTTACACCTAGAATTCACAGTGCTGGAGGTGGGAGAATAGCAGATTGCGTGGGAAATCACTGACTGTGACATTTGTTGTGAAGCTCAGAGTGAGCAGTTGAATGAATGGGTACGGAGACTCTCTGGCACACAGAGCTCGTTCGCCCATCACTGGTAACATGGAACCAGCTGAAGGATGTGTTGGAATGTACATTTTATTACAAACTATACCCTTAAGAAATATACTGAATATTGAAGGATATTGAATTCGATGACCAGCCATGAACAAAATGAATGGAGGAGCAGGCTCGAAGGGCCGAATGGCCGACTCCTGCTTCTAGTTTCTATTTTAATCATGTTTCTGTGCAGGTTATACTGTCCACACCATGCTATCTGTAACCGGTTTCCTTTATTGTTACTGAAGCAGTATAATTGACATCATGTTGATTTTAATCTGAACTAATGCAGTGTTCTGTTGTTTCACTGTTCCCCTGGGATGGCAGAGTAGAGCTTGATTGTGGGTGATTGACAGGTTATGTCATGTGACTGAGGGACAGCTATTTTTCATAGAACATTCTAGTTTTTATTCTGCTTTCAGAAGCTGCTTGAAGTTAAGACAAACAGCAGTGCTGTTTCCCTCTCTGAAGTTGGAGTTTTTGCTGCTGAAGTGTTGCTGTGTTGGAAGCTGTCAGAGACTGGGGTTACCTCTCTGTGATTGGGCTGTTCGGAGGCTAAATCCTTCTTTGAAAACAATTGTCGGTTGGCTGTCTGGAAGTGTTAAAAAGCTGGAAAATCGGCAACACATGAGCATACTTGTTTTTGTGCTAACTAATGTTGGAGAAGGGTGTGTGTCTGTAGGTATTGCTTTATATTGGAACAACAGAGATAGCTAGCTGTTATGAGTTATACTGTGTCATGTTTATGTCTTGCAATTGGTAAAGGTTATGCTAATTTTTGTTGTTATATTCTAACTGCATTCTTAAATAAACTGTGTTTGATAAAAGCATCCTAGTGGGTCACCTGATTCATACTTGGAGTGAAACACCTCATGCTCATCAATACCAAAATCAAATGTAAAACCAAGGGTTCAGGCTAACTTCACAAAACACCTTGGATTTTCTGGCCTGTGTCTTAACAATTGCCTCCGTTCACTCTTTTCTCTTTCTCACAAAAGAAGGATTGTGAGACTGGGTGACACCTGTCCCCCTGTAAGCATGTGAACGGTTCCTCATGGGGTCACCATTACATTATTCCCCCACACCCAGGGCACAAAAATCAATGTGACTGACATTCCATTGCATTGGGATCAGAGAAATAACAGGGATTAGTGAAGATTCAGGTTCTGGTTCATAACTTCCAATCCCTGGGCCTTTATAGAGGTTTTCAGCACAGAAAGAGGCCCTTCGGCCCATCGTGTCTGTGTCAGCCATCAAGCACCAATCGATTCTAATCCATTACCAGCACTTGCTCCATAGCCTTGTACCCTGCGGCATTTCAAGTGCTTGTCTGAATGCTTCTTAAATGTTGAGAGTGTTCCTGACTCCATCACCCTTTCAGACAGTGAGATCCAGATTCCCACTACCCTCTGGGTGAAAAAACATTTCCACAGAACCAGAGAATCCCCACTGTGCAGAAGGGGCCCAATCGCCCCATCCACTCTCCTCGTGGTCCCATGATGGGCAGTCTGGCAGCACCATAGGCTTGTGTGTGTCTTTGATGGGTGAGAAACAATGGAAATTTATGTGCTTGTAGAAGAGGGCACAGAGAGTCAGAGGAGGAGCCAAGAGTGACAGTGTCTGGATTGTGTTATCCTTATGCCAATGGAAGATGAAGTGCTGGAGCTGGGAGACCTGGAGGCTGGGTGGGCAATCACTGATGGTGAGATGGGTTGTGGATCCAGACAGAGTGAGTGAGTGAGTGATGGGCACAGGAGAGGCTCTGCTGCTGAGTCCAAAACCTGGTGTTTGTGTGTTCACCATTGGTCAGATGGAGCTCTGGGTTAGGAACAGTCTCCAGGACATGTTGGAATGTGCATTACCCTCTAACAATCTTCACTCTCTCACAGATCAACAGCTGTGGTGAGAGGGAGATGGGTGTGCAGCTCTGAAGATGAGGAGGGGTTGTCAGAGGGTGTTCTGTCACATTATTCCCCATAACATCCACCAGGGCAGATACTGTCTCACACGATTAGCAAAGGGGTTACTATCTGGCAGCACAGGACAGCACACACAAACCCGAGCAGCTGATGGAGGCAGCAATAGCTGAGTTCACTCACACTCTTGAGGGGAGAGGGCAGAGCCAGCTTGTGGAAGGTGAAATGTGACTGGAATCTTTAACAATGCAGCAGATACTGGAGCTGCAGTGTAAGGTATTTTAACATCCGGTGGAGTTTCCAAAGGCTGTGTGTATCCATACACAAAGGATGGGGGAGTCAATCCAGACCAGCAGTGTTACCATGTCTCAGGTATGAACACAAATAACATCCTCCACAGGGAGATTGGTGACCTTCATGGAGAGTCACATCCAGCATAGCACCCACAGCAAATACACATGAGCTGCATGTTCTCACCACCTCCAGGAGCTCTGTGGAACACGGGCTGTGGGAGGGATGGGAAAATGTGCCTGGAGTCACTGTCAGGACTTCCCAGCTGAACAGGGAGGGTCCAGTTTGCCCTGAATGGATAGAGGAGCGGCTGCCTGCAGCATTTGGGAGCTCCTCTCAGGATGCCCCTGGTGTGGGCAGTGGGTCCTCTTCTGCTCCGACTGTAACACAACCACCTCATGAAGCTATGATGACAGAGACAACTCCAGCATCTGTGCAGAGGATTCACAGTCGGTCACATCCTTCCAGGACTCAGGAAATCTGAGGACAAAGATCGCAGCCATCGAAATTCCTAGAGGAGAGAGATAAAGATCCTGCCGGTAGCTCAGGGACAAGTGTGGGGATGGGGGTGGTTGTCATAGAACATAGAACATAGAACATAGAACATTACAGCGCAGAACAGGCCCTTCGGCCCACGATGTTGCGCCGACCAGTTACAAAAACAATGACCCACTAGCCTATACCAATCCCTTTTCGTCCATAAACCTATCCAGAGATCTCTTAAACGCCCCCAAACTAGACGCATTTACAACTGCAGCAGGCAGGGCATTCCAATCCCTCACCACCCGCTGGGTAAAGAACCTACCCCTGACATCCGTCCTGTAGCTACCCCCCCTTAATTTAAAGCCATGCCCCCTCGTGCTAGCTTTCTCCATCCGAGGAAAAAGGCTATCACTATCCACCCTATCTAAACCTCTAATCATCTTATATGTTTCAATAAGATCCCCTCTTAGCCGCCTTCTTTCCAACGAAAACAACCCTAGATCCCTCAGTCTCTCCTCATAGGACCTCCCCACCATACCAGGTAACATCCTAGTAAACCTCCTCTGCACCCTCTCCAACGCCTCCACATCCTTCTTGTAATGCGGGGACCAGAACTGCACACAGTACTCCAAGTGCGGCCGCACTAGAGTAGTGTACAGTTGCAACATTACACTGCGACTCCTAAATTCAATCCCCCTACCAATAAACGCCAAGACACCGTACGCCTTCTTGACAACCTTATCTACTTGATTCCCAACTTTCAGGGATCTATGTACACACACACCTAGATCCCTCTGTTCATCCACACTATTCAAAGTCCTCCCGTTAGCCCTATACTCATGGTGGGGTTGCTTCCTTGGGTTTCACAGGGTTATACTTTGTTGTTATCGGTCACTTTGTTAAGTTTGTATTTTCAGTAAATTCAGAGATGGAACACCACTAAATAAATCCTTCACCATATTACTGGGTCTTTAACAGTTCACTGGGAATGTGAGGTGGGAAATACAGCACTGAATGAGCTCAATACAATTCCAGTGCCTTTGTTTCATGTAGTGACGGCTCCAGGGAAATTATAAAACATTCACAGAAACAGTAACAGTGCTGGAGAAGGTGGAAGATTTATTACACTGAATGGCTGTGTGAGTTAAGGTCCATGGAAAACATGTCTGTATTACTGAATCTCCATCCTCCCTGACACATATCCCATGTCCCTGGCCTGTGGGCCATGGGGTTCCTCATCATGAAGCATCTGGTCAACATTGTATTGCATCACATTTTGTTCAAAGCTTCTCCACTCTAACTCCCGGTTGTATAGAACACAGCACAACACCAGGACATTGAGACCCTTGCTGGGTATATTGAATAGTTCCACCAGATCTATCTTTAGAATTCGTCTGGCCTGTGCAATCATCACACAATTTGTCCTATCGCAGCTGTTTTCTCTCCACTGTGAGGGTGTTTGGGTTACACACAGGCACAATTACCCATCCCTTCAGTGGGTAGCGCTGGTCTTTATTAATTATTTCAGGGGATGATGGTATCACGGGCAATGCAAACACTTGCAGCCCATCCCCAATTGCCCTTGAGAAGGAGGTGGTGAGCCATCTCCTTAAATTCTGCACAGAATCTGGTACAAAATCTAACAGGCTTTTTCCCAGATTGGAGACAAATATCACGAGGGGCCATGAGCTTAGGGTGGGGGGGGGGAAAGTATAATTTGGATACTAGAGGGAGGTTTTTCACACAGAGGGTTGTGGGGGTATGGAATGCACTACCAAGTAAGGTGGTGGAGGCAGGCACGCTGGACTTGTTTAAGGTTTACTTAGATAGGCACATGAGTGAAACAGGGATGGAGGGTTATAGGAAACGGTTTTAAATAAGGGTCAGAGCCTCGGGACGATACTGGAAATCTAATGCTACATGTGTTGATGTTTTGTCCCTTTTACTCCGCAGGTGTGTTGGTCCACCTTGTTGTCTACCGAGGGGCATACACACGGTGGGTCGTGCGTGGGCTGCTCTTGGATGTTTCGAGAGTGGCCTAGTACTTTGCGTCGTTTGTGTATGCTTAAAACTGGACCAGCAGATGGGCACCACGACAGCTCAGTGACTATCACTGTTTGCTGTGCAGATACATGGAATTGGGCCGGTGTCTGTGGGAGTTTGTGCATTCTCCCCGTGGTTGCGTGGGTTTTCTCCGGGTGCTCCGGTTTCCTCCCACATCCCAAAGATGTGCTCTTCGGCTGATTGGTGTAACAAATTGTTCCTAAATTATTCTCCCCTGAATCTGGATTCTAATGGGGGTACCATGAGCATAGACACAGGTCAAGGGAGGTGGAGGAAAAATACATTGTTAAGATGGCGCCGCGGGCTCGTTGGGCCAAAGGGCCTGTTTCCCGTGCTGTGTTGTTCTTTGTAAAACCGTTAGGAAGGGATATCCTGGATTCTGATCCCACATCAGTGATGGAAAAACAATATATTCCAAGTCAGAATGGTGTGTGGTTTGGAAAGAAATCTGAAGCTGGTTGGTGTTCCATCCTTCTGATATTCTTGTCCATCTCAGTGATGGATAGTGCCTGTTTGGATGATGCTGTCTCAGGAACCTTGGTGAGCTGCTCCATTCCACCTTGTATGTGGTAAAATCCTGCCACTGTGTGTCAGTGGTAGAGACATAGAACATAGAACATAGAACATTACAGCGCAGAACAGGCCCTTCGGCCCACGATGTTGCGCCGACCAGTTACAAAAACAATGACCCACTAGCCTATACCAATCCCTTTTCGTCCATAAACCTATCCAGAGATCTCTTAAACGCCCCCAAACTAGACGCATTTACAACTGCAGCAGGCAGGGCATTCTAATCCCTCACCACCCGCTGGGTAAAGAACCTACCCCTGACATCCGTCCTGTAGCTACCCCCCCTTAATTTAAAGAGACAGTCAATGTTTAATTTGGTGAATGGCCAGCTGATCCAGTGGCTCCTTTTCCCTGGATGAGCTTCTTCAGTGTTTCTGAAGCTGCATCAATCCAGCAAGATGAGCGGATTCCATCACACTGCTGACTTGTGCCTTGGGCAACAATTTGGGAGACTGGAGGTGAGTTCCTCATCTCCGAATTCCCAGGCTGTGATCTACCCTTGGAGCCACAGTGTTTACAGTTCAGTGTCTGTTCAATGGTCCCAGTGCAGCCCCCTCCACTCAGGATGTTGCTGGTCGCGGATTCAGTGATGGTGCTGCCATTCAATGTAAAGGGAATATGGTTTTGATTCCCTTCTGTTGGAGATGGTCCTTCCCTGGCGTTTGTGTAGTGAAACATTACTTGCCATTTATCAGGTTAAGCCTGAACGTTCTTCAGACCTTTAGACTCTAGCTCTGTCGAGGAGTCATCCAGACTCGAAGGGTTAGCTTTCTCTTTCCACAGAAGCTGTTGGACATGCTGAGCCTTTGCTTTGTTCAGATCTTCTTGTTTATGGACATGGACTGTTTCAGTATCTGAGGAATTGTGATCAGTACTGAGCATTGTACAATCATTAGTGAGCATCCTCACTCTGACCTTATAATGGAAGGAAGGACATTGGTAAAACAATTGAAGGGCTTCGGACATCACCCTGAGGAACTCCTGCAGTGATGATCATGAGGCACTGGAAGGATGACACTTTACTGATGATCAAGAGCAGACTGATGGAGTAGTAATTCACCAGATTGGATTTGTCCTGCTTTTTTCCACATTGTCCGGTAGATCCAGTGTTGTAGCTGTACTGGAACAGTTTGGCTCGGGGAAAGGCTAGTTATGGAGCACAATTCTTCAGTACCATTGCTGGGGTACTGCCAGGCTGACAGATTTTGCAGTGTGCAGTGCCTTCAGTCATTTCTTTACCTCACATGCAGTGAATCAAATTGATATCTGTAATGCTGGGGACCTCAGGAGGAGGCTGAGATTAATCATTCTACTCAGCACTTCTGGCTGAAGGTGGCACTGATGCTCTGGGTTCCCTCATCAGTAATGATGGAATTCTTGTGGTATGTTTATAGAATCATATAATTCCCACAGTGTAGAAGGAGGCCCTTTGGCTCATCGAGTCTTCACCAATTCTTTGAAAGAATATCATACCCAGGCCCTATCTCTGTAACTCCACATACATGACCCATTAATCCCCCTAATCTACACACCCTGAGACATCTAGGGACAACTTAGCATAGCCAATCAACAGAACCTGCAGGTCTTTAGGCTGTGGGAGAAAATTGGAGCACCCAGAGGAAACCCGCACAGTCACTGGGAGAACATGCAAACTCTACACATGATGTCACCCAAGGCTGGAATTGAACCCTGGTCCCTGGCGTTGAGAAGCAGCAGCGTTAACCACTGTGCCACCGGGTCGCCTAATGTAAACGGCATGTCCAACATTTGTGGCATGTCTAACACGATTTCTGACTGGATACGGTAAGACAGGAAATCTCTAATCTGATCCATTGGTTTTGGTGTGATGGAGCTCGGTCTATCATATGCTACATCCACTCTGTGGTCTGGTGGCCATGTGCTGGAGCTTCACCAGGTTCACATCTCATTTTTCAATAAAGCCAATTCTCATTTGGTGATATATGTAAAGAAAATTAATCGTAGAAACACAGTACTGGTTGCTGGGGAAATCCACTGTCAGCTTCCTATAAATGAAAAAGTACAGTTCACCTCTCCTGCCTGTCCCCTGTCAGGATGTGGAGATGCCTTCATTGGACTGGGGTAAACAGTCAGTCTGACAACACCAGGTTTAAGTCCAACTGATTTATTTGATAGTAAACTCACAAGCTTTCGAGGTTTCCCTGTACGTCAGGCGAATGGAGAGTTCTGGCCTCAGACAGAGCATATAACAGCACAGACAGTTTACAGATTACTGATCAGAATGCAAATCTTTCCACCTAACCTGCTATTCAAGTCTTAAAGTGGCTGACAATGTGAGTTGAAGGAGCATTGAGCACAGGTTAAAGAGATGTGTATTGTCTCCAGACAGTACAGTAAGTGAGGTTTTGCAAACTGAGGCAAGTCACGGGGGTTACAGATAGTGCAACATGAACCCAAGATCCCTGTTGAGACCGTCCTCGTGTGTGCGGAACTTGGCTATCAGTCTCTGTTCAGCGACACTCAGATAACTTCATATCCAGCCTGCCTTTATCTCTTTTATTTCAGGGTCTCCAACTTTGCTTCTAAGCTTATTATATGTCTATTAATAGTGGATAGTGTTTTTAATAACAGGAATACTGATAGCAATGGTATATTTAGTATCACTGTTTTTAATAACATAAATAATGTCCAATATTAATAGGGACATGATTCAGACTATTCTGCACTGTGATTATTGCCATTGCCAGCTGAGCTGTGCCTTGAACTGCTGGGCTGTAAGCTCTGGAATTCTCTTCATAACCCTCCCCACCTCCATCTCTGCATTCTCTTTTAAGATGTTCCGTTTAATATAAATTTGAGAGTGGATCCCTCGGGATAAACTTCATCAGAATTCCAAGTAGTTTGTAATCTGCCTTACCAATATACAGCAGTTTTCTAGTTTAATTAAACTGAGCAGCCGATAGACATAAACATCTATAATCTGAATGACAAATTAAACTAAACATGTGACCAGCCATATCTGGTAATTCTATAAACATTTAATTGTTTTGTCCATCTTTTTTATTCTCATGAATGGTTTTGAGAATAATTATAAATGATTAATTAAATCTTTCACTCCTGAATCTCGCAGTTTATTGTAACTCAGGTTCAGACACATCACTGACTGGTTTGTACTGAGAGCAGAGGTGAGAATATCTGAGGCTGTTACTCTCCAAACTGGAGATCAGAGAAAGATTTCAGGAATCAGAGTGAATCCGTGGTGTTTAACACGAATACTGACAGGAATGATGTGGAATGGTTATTAATGACGCTATTACTGACACTGATAATAATTTACAGTGTTAGACATTCACTGATTATTAACACAATCTCACAGTCTGATACTTACTCCAGTTTCTGTATTTTACATTCTGGATTCCTCAGAGCCGCAGACAATAGTTTCACTCCTGAATCTCCCACTTTAATGTCACTCAGACTAAATGGAGAAAGTGAGAAACACATTAAATTCAGATTAATGTTCAGCAGGAGAAATAGCAGGATCTATTTTTGTGTCAGAAACTTAGCACCAGTGATGAACTGATTCCAGTTACAATACTATACCTCACCCAAGTTGATCTTTCTCTACACCCTAGCTGTGACTGTAACACTACATTCTGGACTCTTTCCTTTCCTTCTCTATGTATGGTATGCTTTGGCACTAATAAATGTGACAATAATAAATCAAATCATATCAAACCCTTTCTGTTGAATGGAAAAGGCAATAGTCAGCATTGAAAAATGATGAACAATTCACTCTCACTGGTTTGCCTACTGGGGGAAACCACTGTTACACCTCTCAAAATATATATTTTGTTGAATTGTCCATGGGATATGGGTGTCGCTGGCTAGACCAGCATTTATTTCCCACTGCTAATGGCCCCTAGAGGAGGAGATGCCCACATCCTGTGAACAAGAAAGTAATTTTAAACATGTCCCACATTCTGGTCTCATTTCCTGATCATCAGAATTACCTTTCTGAATCTCACTGACCCTGCTACGTTTCCAGAAATTCCAATCATTTCTGCTGTTACATAAACCCAGGATTTTATAAGAATTGTAGATTTTACTGAGAGTTAAATGGTAAAGCTGTGAGAGTGGATCCCCCTTAGTGCCTCTTAACTATTGACATTGTATCATCTATCTCAGTTTGTTGGAGTGAATGAAGTGAGGGCCAGGAGCCAGTAACCACAACCTAAAAGAGTGGGTCTATCTAATGTAATCAAGTCTGTGGCTCCAGCCTGGAGCAGTGCTGTTAAACTTAGCTGATTGTCGGAGGGTCAGTTAATCATTTAACTACTCTGAGGCAGCCCACACTGAGTTCAAAAGGGAAATGGTGAATCAAATCGTGAGACAGAGGAAAACTAAATCCATTGGTTGGTAAACAAAAAAAATGCTGTTTGCTACTGGCTTTATATTGCTGTGAATTGGACGAAGCAACAGAAAGGGACAGTGATGGTTCTGCTGTTGATGTGGTGAACACGGATATTCAAAAATCATCTGATGCAGTGACACAACAGACTTGTGGCGTAAACTCATTAAATAAATGGGAAAGTATTAATGTGGATACAAAATTGGATGAACAAAGAGTAATGGATATTTTCCTGGCTGGAGGATGTCAGTAGTGGAGAACCCTAGCGGTCAGTATTGGGATTCCTGCTTTTCCCTGATATTTATGAATCATCTCGGTGTTTACAGTCTTGAGGAAAACTTCAAAGTTTGTTGATCACAAAAATCTTCTGAGGCATCGGAAACTGTGAGGAGGGGAGCTTGGGACTGAAAAACAGACCATGGTGGAGTGTACAGATAGGAGGCAGATTAAGTTCAATGCAGAGACGTGTGAGGTGATACTTTCAGGAAACATGTACATGAGGAAGCAATATAAAATAATCGGTAGAATTGTTAGTGGATTGCAGGATCAGAGGGACTGGACGTATATGTACATCGATCATTGCTGTTAGCAGGGTAAGTGTAGGTAGCAGTTAATAAAAAATACAGCATCTTGGGCCTTACTGTTATCAAATAGTTTATGTTTGTGGGTATCAGATAATAATCCCTGAATTTAAGTTTAATTTGTGTTTCTGTGCTTGTGAGCTCAGAAAGGGCCAAAACTTTAATTTCCCTTCATGTTAAACAAAGCTGCCTGCCTGGTTTCACTTTAAACTGTCCCTGCATTTTAATTTAAGGGTTACGATATTGTAAGAGTTGTAGAGGTTAAAAAAAAGGTTGCTTATATTCAGAGGCCCACAATGAATGATAGAAACACAGTTTCAGTTGTAACCAGTTAACCCAAGAAGCAAGACAGTGTTCACAGAGGCTGCCAGTAGAGGCAGGGCAATGCAGGGATTCAGAAAGCAGAACCCAAAAGATAAATCACCATCAGAAACCAAGAAGGAAAAGAGGAGTGTCAGGAAGATAGAAGTCAAAGTGACAATAAAACCTGAATCTGAACAAGCTACTGTTCCCAAAGATAAAGAGAGGAGCAGAGAGAGGCTCCCAGTTACAGACAGAGCTGCTAAATGCAGACATGGTAAAGTCTGCTCATGAGTATCCAAACACCTGATATCATCCTAAAGTTGGTGACATCTTCATACAGCCAAGAGGTGCTGTGTATTGTTGGCCTGGCTGAGTATGGAGGAATACTGAAAGGAAACATTGAAATATTACAGGGGGATCCTTGGTGAAGGCATCTGAGAGGAAGTGTTGTTTGGGAAAAGATTCCAAAGGCTTTTTTTTCCCCCTAGAGTGAAGTTTCTGGAGCGGAAGGAAGAGTCCCAGTGAGACGAGTTTTCTCACATTGTTACAAACATTTGGGGGGGGATTTGAAGAAGAATCCACTGCAGTTACTTTGGGCGGCATCTGTCACTTGGTTTCAGAGATGGGGTAGCTGACCATGGGTGACTTGTTGGTTTATACTGACTGTGTACATACTGAGAACATTAAAGCATAAGATCTATTCTGTAACTCGTGTCATCCTTACAGATCTGCAGACATCTGTGAAGTTAGATGGGTGCAGTAGTGGGGCACTGTAGTTTTCTTCTTAACAAAGGCTTTAGTCTTTTGTTAAAAGTTAATGAACTGCCTTGTTGTTCTGTTCATCTACATTTCTAAATAATAAATAAAAGTCATGATTTACTAAGCTGGTGTTCTGCTCTTAGACCTGACTGTCCAGAAATCAGCTGGGATCATAACATTGTCAATAGGGGCATAGAGTACAAGAGCAAGGAGGCTGTGCCAAATCTGAAAAAAGATCTCACTGCACCGTGTCATACTTTAGGAAGGCTTAGAACACATTGGAGAGAGTGAAGACGTTTACAAGATTGGCTACAAGGATGTGAAACTTAAGTCACGAGGATCGATTGGAGAGGTTGTTCTCCTTGGAAGGAAGAATGCTAAGAGGAGATTTGAAATGTTCAAAATAGTGATGGTGCTGGACAGAGCAGGTAGCAAATCAAAATATGCTGTTTGGACAAGGATCAACCACTCATTGTTCTCCAGAGCAGTGTACCTGGTGGCTGTGGCGAGTACCTGATTTACTTGAAAATCGCTTTGTGACTGTACTTCCGGTTCGCTGGGTTTGCCAGAGTGTAGTTTACTTCCGTACCGGAAGTTAGGCGAGGGGATTGTCGGGAAGGGGGAGCGGGGGGTATAAAAAAGGAGGTAGCGGCATACAGCGGGCAGCGTCGGGAGCGGGCAGCGGAGTGAGTGGGAGCTGAGTGAGAAGGGCTTTGGTTCGCTGGGCTTAGGCGAGAGCAGGATTAGAGAAGGGGCGTTGCAGATTTCTACCTTTCACCACATACAGGAGGTTGGGACATGGCAGGGGCTACAGGGAGGAACATAAGCTGTGTTAGGTGCCGCATGTGGGAGTTCTTGGTGGCGTCTCCCCAAGGTCCACATCTGTGCTAAATGTTTAGAACTGCAGCGCTTGAGGGCCCAGGTCAGGCAATTCGAGGGGCGTCTGGAGGATGTGTTTCTGGTCAGGGAAAACGAGGAGATAATGGCTAGGAACCACGAGCAGGAGGAGGTCCCAAGGGCTGAAGAGCAGGAAGGGTGGACGACTGTTAGGAGGAAAAAGAGGAAGAAGAAGAGTAGTCATGGTACCCCGGCCTCCCCAGTGGCCCCCCAAGATTCATCGACAGGGGCACAAAATGATAGGCAGGAGGGCCAGAATGAGTTAGAGGGACAGAAGGGGGCTGGCAAGGTGATAGCGGTCGGGGATGGGAGGGTCCAAAGCATTGACAGGAGGTTCTGTGGGCAGAGGCGCGACTCCAGGATGGTGGTCTGCCTCCCTGGAGCAGGGATAAAGGACATAACAGAAAGGGTAGAGGAAATTTTGAAAGGGGAGGAGACCCAGGCAGAGGTCATAGTACACATAGGGGAGGGGGACATAGGAAGGAGTAGGGTAGAGGTCCGTAGGCAATTTAGGGAGTTGGGGTCCAAACTAAAGAGCAGGACCTTCAGGGTGGCACTCTCTGGGTTGCTGCCTAGTACCAGCAGGGCAAAGAATGACGAGATCATAGAACATAGAACATAGAACATTACAGCGCAATTACAGCTGAATGCATGGTTGAGGGATTGGTGTAGGGTAGAGGGCTTTACTTTTGTGGACCACTGGGAGGTATTTATGAGAGAAGGGCAACTGTACAGGAGGGGTGGGGAAAATTTGAATGGGAGGGGAACTAGTGTCTTAGCGGGAAGGTTCAGGAACGGTTTAAACTAATAGGGAGGAGGGGTGGGGATATGGCTGGGAGAGAGTTGGGTGAAAGGAAAAATTATCAGGGAGGAGGTGGTTCCGAGTGACACTGGTGGGTTGGACTGTGTCTGTTTCAATGCAAGGAGTGTGACAGGAAAAACGGATGAGCTTAGGGCCTTGATGTTTGTGAGGAAGTTAGATGTGGTGGCTGTAACGGAGACGTGGTTATAAGAAGGGCAGGACTGGCAGCTGAATGTTCCTGGGTATCAGTGTTTTAAGTGTGACAGAGGAGGGTTGAAGAGAGGCGGAGGGGTCATGATCTAAGGGTGAGGGGGGGAGAGGTATAATTTGGATGTGAGAGGAAGATTCTTCACGCAGAGGGTCGTGGGGGTATGGAACGCGCTACCGAGTAGGGTGGTGGAGGCAGGAACGTTGGGCTCATTTAAGGTTCACTTAGACAGACACATGAGCGAAACAAGGATGGAGGGCTATAGTAGGGGGTATTAAATCAGATCAGAGCCTCGGGAGACACCGGAAATGCAGACTTGTATGTTAACGTTTTTTGTCTTTATTCCACAGGTGGAGGTCCACCTTGTTGTCAAACAAGGGGCATGCACACGGTGGGTCGTGCGTGGGCTGCTCTTGGAGGTTCCGGGAGTGGCCTAGTACTTCGTGTCGGTGTGTGTGCTTGATCCTGGACTGGTAGATGGGCGCCACAACAGCTCAGTGACTAACACTGCTAGCTGTGCAGATACATGGATTTGGGCCTGTGTCTGTGGGAGTTTGCGCATTCTCCCTGTGGTTGCGTGGGTTTCCTCCGGGCGCTCCGGTTTCCTCCCACACCCCAAAGATGTGCTCTTAGGCTGATTGGTTTACCAAATTGACACTATTCTCCCCTGAATCTGGCTAAGTTAGGGGTTCCATTCGTAGACACGCAGGGTAGAATAGGTGTAGGATGATGCGGTGGCGCAGGCTCGCTGGGCCAAAGGGCCTGTTTCCCGTGCTGGGTTGTTCTTTGTTATTCTACCCTGCGTGTAACATGATTTAAATTGATTTGCAAAAGATGCAAATACAGTGTGAAAAAAACAACTTTTTTTTAAACACAGTGAGTGGTTCAGGTTTTATGAGGCTGCAGTCAGAACCATGAAAGAGAAAACTGGTGGGCTGCTGTAACCTAACAGGAAGTTTTTTTTTTCATAACTGCCCACTGTAAAGTTTAATACAAGACTGAACTTCCACTGCAACCCTGACTGATGTCACTGGTGATCACATGAATTATAAAGGGACACTGTCCAATATAACACACACCAACTATAATACATAAGAGAGGCAGCGTATAGGAAAATAATCCTGATAATAATTAGCTACAAACTGTAATCTGTACTGAACACAAACAATTTTTTTTCTAGCATCATACATAATCAGATGGTTTTTGTTGGGAGAGTGAAATATTTATTTTTAAATTTTGTAGGGAGGCCTTTTACACCTCTAATTATTTAAAATTTATCCCAATAATGTTTTCATTCACTCAAGGAATGTGATCATCACTGGTTTTGCCAACATTTACTGCCCATGCCTATTTGCCCACGAGAATCTGCCTTCTTGAAATGATGTAGTTTTATCAGAGAATCATAGATTTATTACAGGTTCAGAATGAGGCCAATCAGCCCATCATGTCTGCAGCTGCTCTGAAATGAGCATTATTACTTTACACCATTCTCCCACACTTTCTCTGTGACCATTGGACATTGTTTCCCTCTCGACTTCCTCAACTGAACATGCTTCTGTTTTATTAGAATGTATTTATTAGAACAATGAAAATATCAGGGACGGGACCAAACAAACAATTACCTCAACTTCTGACACTTGTGCAGAATGGGTCCCAGCCGCTGGAGCCCTTCACACTGAATGTGGCATTGCTGTAGATCGAGGTGTTTTATTGTATCACAGAGTCCAATGACATGAGACAGGATCACACAGTCAATCGGGGTCAGTCGCAATTCACTAAATGAAAGTGTTTTCATAGATCCCACTGTGTTCTGAGCCAGTGCTTTATTCTGAGACTCAAACAGGTAGTGGAATGTGTTCAGGAGCTTCCTTTTCCCAGTTTCAGTCTGTGTGTCTCCAATCTGCCCTTCAACCTTCTCCTTCACCCAGTCAATCACTCGGCAGGTTGTTTGATGAAGAAACGGACCCAGAAACTCCTCCAGGGGTCGAGCTGACTGAGGGGAGGAGAGACCAGCAACAAAACGGAGAAATATCTCAAATCGCCCATCTTCCTCACTGTGGGCTTCACTGAGGAGTTTCCCGATCTCCCTGGGATCTGGAGTCAGGAATTGTGTGAGTGCAGATACAAACTCTTGGATGGTGAGATGTGGGAATGTGTAAACCACACTCTGGGCAGAATCATCTCTCTCTAAAAGTTCCATCAGGAACCCAGACAGGAACTGGGAAGGTTGTAGATTGTACTCAATCAAATCTCCATTTCTAAACACAATCTTCTTCTTGGAGACTCCTGTGTAGGCCATCTCACCAAGCTTCAGTAACACATCACGGGGGTTTTCAATCTCTCGGCCATGGTTTTTCAGAATGTTGTAAATATAGTAGGAATATAGTTGGGTGATGGTCTTGGGAACTTGCTGCTGTTTCCTGTCTCTTTGTGTAAAGAAGGGACCCAGTGACAGAGCGAGGATCCAGCAGTAGGAAGGGTTGTAACACATGGTGTATAGGATCTCATTCTCCTCCACGTGTTTGAAAACAGCTGCTGCCACCGTCTGATCTTCAAAAAACTTGCTGAAATATTCCTTCCGTTCATCACCGACAAATCCCAGGATTTCAGCCCAGACAGCGATCTTAGCCTTTTCTAATAAATGTAATGCAGTGGGGCGGCTGGTCACTAGCACTGAACATCCTGGGAGCAGCTTGTGCTGTATTAAACTGTACACAATGTCAGACGCTTCACACCAGCATTCAGGATCTGTGCACATGGACTGAGGTTCTGTATTTCTCCGATTGTCGGTGTCGTGGTTCCCCAGGACGACAACTTATGTAGCCCGATTGAAACAGAGAGTCTGAGTTGTAATCTTCCAAGCAGTAGACTTTATTTTCCAGCACAAGAGAATAAAGCCGGGAGGTCCGGAACACTCCAACGAGCCATCGGCTTACAGTCTTTTTAAGCACATTTCAGCTCCATACCTCAAGATCCTTATCTCGCTTTTACGACCCACTGACCCTTTATCTGTTTTGCTTGAGATTGGTCACTCCCTGTTTCCTCTCTTTTCTTCTTGAAACCATGGTGGTTACATCCCTTGCTTTCATCTTTACGACTCTGCTTGTACACTAATAGTGGTTTAGCTGACTTAGGCCGAATGTGAAGAAAAACATGCTCACTTTATTACTTCCTTTTTATTACGGTCAATCTCAAGCTGGACAGCTGGGTTGTGTCCATTGTCCCCCCAAGGGACTATTGTTTGCATTTGCTAATAAGTAACTGCTATACTACTTCTCTGGGTCTCCTGCTTTGATCACATTTGCTACACTTGATTATATTGGGTTACAAATCAGCTATACTTGATTACCCATCCTAATTCTACTTCAAGGAAGACATTCTAATACTATCCGTGATTCCGTATTTCATATCCAGTTTAGGTACAATTATTCAGTACAAATTCTCTAAGTACTAACATGCTTACATATTGAGTACAAATTTCCTTACATATCCCCCCTTTGAGACTATCCCCTAGTCTCATCCCAATTACCAAGGCCAGCTCAGATAGTCCCCCTTGTTTGACCCTGTTCACATGCACATATTTAATCACACTTGTAGGCAACGTGGGGGAGCCAAGTACTTTGGTCAGGGATCAATGTCCCCATTCTAGTCTTATCATGGCTTGTCTAGCAAAAGTCCTGATTTTTAGGTTGCTCCCCCAGATTGCCTGCTCCTAACAGTCATCAGCCAAAAACCTTCCCACCCTTGTCTAGGGAAGGGAAAAAGACTGATTCCTGTGTACAGACTAAGTCTCTTGGTCTCCGTAGGCATCGGTGAGGTTGTAGAACGATCCTCCACTAGTGCAGCTATTTCGCAAACTGACAGGTTTCAATTTCGACCAGGGTCATTGTGAATTCATCCAGCGGGGGCAGTTCAATGTTTCCCCATTCCTTAGTTGTCCCTCCCAAACGTGGGTTGCTTGTCACTTGTGTCACCATTTGTCGCACTGCCAATCTAGCAAGGAGGGATCTCAAGACAGGTAAAAAAAAAAGCAAAATATTAATCCCAGGATGGTTATTGTCATGGCTGTCACAACTCCAGCTTTAGCAAACCAGGCCCCCCATCTTCCTAACATATTGTCCAGCCAATTCCATACCCCATGCCCGAACCCAGCATTCTCCTTCACCTCTCTCCTGAGATTTTTCAGCTTATTCATGGCCTGTGTGAATGACCCCTCTGGGTCAGTGTTATTAGGGATAAATGTGCAACACTGGTCCCCAAACATAACACACACCCCTCCTTTTTCTGCCAGGAGCCAATCTAATGCTTGTCGATTCTGCCAGGTCATTTCGCTCGTCGCATCCAACTGCTCCCCTATCCTTCCACATTGTCTTTTCAGCCACAGAGGCTTCTTCCTGCGCTTGGGCCACATCTTCTAATGTAATTTGGGGTTCGATGTTTCCCTGACCTGGCCCTGGATGCGATCTTGCTATTTCTACCGGATACTTTGTGACCTCCTTCTGCTAATCTTTCCAATAGTTTTAAACTGTCCTTCCTGCATTGCTCTCTTGTCTCTGCGCATAATAATAAATCATCCACATACTGTATCAATGTTCCCTCCAACTGTATCCCCTCCAAATCTGCCCTCAATACCTGGTTGAATGCATGTGGGGAATGCTTGAATCCTTGGGGCATCCTGTTATACGTGTATTGTTTCCCTTCAAACGTAAATGCAAAGAGATACTGGCTTTCTTGAGCTAGCGGCACGCTAAAAAATGCTGAGCATAGGTCTACTACAGTGAACCATCTGCTTTCAGGCGGTATATTAGTCAACAGGGTGTAGGGGTTGGGAACCTCTACTGGCATGTCTTCCTCTACCTCATTTACTGCCCTCAAGTCATGCACCAATCTCCATTTTTCCCCATCCGCCTTTTTTACCGGTAGCAGTGGTGTGTTACACTTGCTCCGAGTTTCCTTTAATACCCCTGCTTCTATCAGTCCCCTAATTGTTCCTCTAATTCCCTCAATTGCTTCTGCCTTAATCGGATACTGTGGTCTGTAAGGTCCTTGTCGTCCGGTCTTTAGTCTAACCTCCACTGGATTAGCATTTTTAACCCTCCCCACATCAGTGTCCTGTCTGGACCACAACTCCTGTGGGAGGGAATTCAAATCCTTTTCTAAGCTCTCTCTCCACTCCTGCTCCTGCTTCTCAATCTCTGCCTCTATTTTTACCTGTTTTGGCTTCCCGATCATTTTAACATCCACGATTATCTCCAACATTTGTCCATTACTGGACATCCAAATATCTACATTTTCTGTCTGAACAAATTCTAATTCCCGTGCCCTCAGTACCATTGGTCCTAGGTCTTTTGATCTGTGTCTCGGATTCACTTTTAATGTAACATGTGGTTCCGACCCAGACACAGAGAACCATTTGTTAACCCATTCATCCCTCACGACCGTGAGGGCCGCTCCCTCTGGGCCAACTAAAATACTTTCCGACCTTATCTCTTGTTCTCGTCCTGCCTCCTTTTCCCATTTCTCCTGTACCTCGGGTTTCTGTTCTTCATCAAATATCATTGTGCTGTGCAGTTCTGTCCTTGGCCATTCGGCCTGTGGAACCCAAGTATCTATCAGCTCCCCCCAAACTTCCCATACCTGTTTTTTAACTTGCTCCTTTATGTCTCCCAACCAGTACACATTAACCCCTTCCTTTCCTGGTACTCCGAGTAAATACACTCCCATCAAATCAATTCCTTGTTCTGTACATTCTAATTTTAGTCCTAAACCTAGGATTGCATCTCTTCCTAATAAATTTAATGGCGTTCTATCACACACTAATATAGGTACATGAGTAGTTTTGCTTCCAATGGTGACAGGTACCGGCGTTGTCATCTGAGTTAACGTTACTTTCCCCGAGAACCCCACAGTTTTCACAAACTGGTTTGATAATGGTAGGTGATTCGCATATTTTGTTTGTATGCACGTACACGTGGCGCCGGTGTCTATCATCATGGGGACCTCAACCCCTCCTACTCTAACACTAATTATGGGTTCCTGATCTGCTGTATCTGTTATTTGTACGTACTGTCCTACCATTTCAGGGTTCTCAGGGCCCCCCTATAGGGAGCTCTGAAAATTCACAGGTCCCTGCAGCACGGGAGTGTTATTCAACGGCATTTGCGCCATTTGCTGGCCTATCTGCTGCTGGTTTTCTCCCTGCCTGTAAGAGTTCTGTGGGCAATTTCTTTTTATATGTCCTGCTTCCCCGCACCCCCAGCATACGCCTGGAGGGCCAGGCGGCGGTCCCTGCCTTGGAAGCTGCTGATTTCCCTGTCCCTGTCCTCTCTGATTCTGATAGGGTGGCCTACCACCTCCTTGTCCTTTCCCATTTCTATTCCAGTCAGTCTGATTTTGTGGAGCATAAGGGTTTTGATAATTTAAGCCATAGCCTCCTGGGTTCATGGACAGCGGGAAGGCAGAAATGTTGTAGGTTATGATGGGCTGGCCTCCATCTCCGTTTCTCCCTAGCATCGGTGCAGGTATTTCCTCTGTCTTTTGGTTCACCACCATCGGTGCTATTTTCTTGAGTGTGGGGTCTTCTTTCACTTTCAGCTTTTCCTTACTTTTAATTTCTTCCAGCTGGGCTTGCAGGAGTTTGCGTTGTATCTCCTTCAACTGTTTGTCTGCATTTTTTTCCTCCCTGCGGTGTCTTTCCACTGCATGGGCAACATAGTCCACAAACTCTCGGTAGTTTTTCGAATCCAGGCCCACCACTTCTTCCAGTCTTGCCTTAGCTGAAGTCGGCAGGCCTTCTAAGATCGTGGCTTGGAACAGGGAGTTGGTTAGTGGATCTGTTAGAATGTCCCTCTCCGTGTCCCTTCTCCACCTTCTTAATTGGTTTTCTATGTACACGGCCGCATTCTCTTCCTCACCCAACGGTTCCCCTCTCAGAGTTTTTATATCCATCCGATTGGGGTACATATCTCGTAGTGCTTGCCAAATGTCGTGGCGGTATGGATCCATTAGTGTTCCATCCACATCTGGGTCATAGGCTGCGGTCGGGATGCCAGCACGTCTCATTACTTCAGCCATTTGGTCCATTCCCAGCACTTTTGTCAGGAGAGCTTTGATGTCACCCAGCGCCATCCTCTTTCCCACCATTCCAGCCTCCAGCTGTCCAATCCACCTTCCGGCTCAGTCCAAAATATTGGGTAATTCGTTAATTAAATTGGGCAAGTCCTGACCTGACCAAGGGATATATTGCAGTCTGCCACCCTTCAGAATCACCGGGAACACCCCTTTCTGCCTTCGTTCCTCGGCTGGATATTTTACAGGTTGGTGTCTTTTCCGCATTAATTTTCTTCGTCCCCCTAACACTGACTGTCTCTCCTCCTCTTCACTACTTTCTTCTGTCCCTCCTTCCATCCCTTCCTCTATTCTTTCTCTCTCTGGGTGCTTCCATGTCCACCCTTCTATTTTCTGAATTTTTTTTTAACCCCACTCCACTTCTTAGTGGAAGTAACTACTTGTTCAATTAGTCCAGCTAACTGATGTATTAACAATACTGCTATTTTCTTTGTTTGGTTTCTCTTTTCTAACTCTCTATAGAACATAGAACATTACAGCGCAGAACAGGCCCTTCGGCCCACGATGTTGCGCCGACCAGTTACAAAAACAATGACCCACTAGCCTATACCAATCCCTTTTCGTCCATAAACCTATCCAGAGATCTCTTAAACGCCCCCAAACTAGACGCATTTACAACCGCAGCAGGCAGGGCATTCCAATCCCTCACCACCCGCTGGGTAAAGAACCTACCCCTGACATCCGTCCTGTAGCTACCCCCCCTTAATTTAAAGCCATGCCCCCTCGTGCTAGCTTTCTCCATCCGAGGAAAAAGGCTATCACTATCCACCCTATCTAAACCTCTAATCATCTTATATGTTTCAATAAGATCCCCTCTTAGCCGCCTTCTTTCCAACGAAAACAACCCTAAATCCCTCAGTCTCTCCTCATAGGACCTCCCCACCATACCAGGCAACATCCTAGTAAACCTCCTCTGCACCCTCTCCAACGCCTCCACATCCTTCTTGTAATGCGGGGACCAGAACTGCACACAGTACTCCAAGTGCGGCCGCACTAGAGTAGTGTACAGTTGCAACATTACACTGCGACTCCTAAATTCAATCCCCCTACCAATAAACGCCAAGACACCGTACGCCTTCTTGACAACCTTATCTACTTGATTCCCAACTTTCAGGGATCTATGTACACACACACCTAGATCCCTCTGTTCATCCACACTATTCAAAGTCCTCCCGTTAGCCCTATACTCGACACATCTGTTGCTCCTACCAAAGTGAATTACCTCACACTTCTCCGCATTAAATTCCATCCGCCACCTCTCGGCCCAGCTCTGCAACCTATCTAAGTCTCCCTGCAGACTATGACACCCTTCCTCACAATCTACCACACCTCCAATTTTGGTGTCATCAGCAAATTTACTAATCCACCCAACTATACCCTCATCCAGATCATTAATAAAAATTACAAACAACAGTGGCCCCAAAACAGATCCCTGAGTCACACCACTCGTAACTGTACTCCATGATGAATATTTACCATCCACCACCACCCTCTGTCTCCTATCTGATAGCCAATTCCTGATCCAACTTCCTAGATTACCCACAATCCCATACATCTGCATTTTCTGCAGAAGCCTACCATGGTGAACCTTATCGAACGCCTTACTAAAATCCATGTATACCACGTCAACTGCCTTGCCCCCATCCACCTCTTTGGTCACCTTCTCAAAAAACTCAATAAGGTTAGTAAGGCACGACCTACCCGCTACAAAACCATGCTGACTATTTCTAATCAATTCATTACACTCCAAATAACTATAAATCCTATCCCTAATAATTTTTTCTAAAACCTTGCCCACAACAGAAGTAAGACTCACCGGTCTATAATTCCCGGCAAAGTCTCTGTTCCCCTTCTTAAACAATGGGACAACATTCGCTATCCTCCAATCCTCCGGGACTACACCAGAGACCAATGACGACCTGAAGATCTGAGCCAGAGGCTCTGCAATCACCTCTCTAGCCTCCCAGAGAATCCTAGGGTAGATCCCATCCGGACCAGGGGACTTATCTATTTTCAGCCCCTCAAGAATTTCCAGCACATCCCCTTTATCAACCGTAATACTGTCTATTTTACACCCCTGCAACCCAATGTCCTCCTCAGCTATATTCATGTCCCCCTGCGTGAACACCGAAGAGAAATATTGGTTCAATACTTCCCCAATCTCCTCCGGTTCCACACACAACACACACAACTCTAATCTGTGATTCTGACGTTTCAATTCTCTCCTTGTCGTCAGCCCAATTTTTTTTTACCCAAGACTGAGATGTGTTCAATTAATCCAGTTTAAACCTGTTTAATTAATTCAAACTAAGAGAATTCCAATTATCTTAGTTCCGTCCTTTTTTTTCCCAATCATTTCCATTGTTGATCTAGTGGGTGAAATGGATCCCACCCCTAGGTCGCTCTTATCACAGTCCGGTGATACCTATCAGGGGTGATCAGTCCCCTCCGTACCACCGCTTACACTCGTGGGCTTACACCCTTAAGCTCACACTATTAAGCCGGCTTTCCCTTCTACTCCGGCGATCTCTCAGACAGATTCTTTCTTACTCTCATCTGAACATCACATCCCAGGCATCCTTTTCTAGCCTTTACACTCACTTCAAACTTCTGAGCTTCGCATAGGGGGCTACCCCTCTTAACAACTGGTCTAAGGCTGGGTGTAAAGACAGACACCTCCTTATTTGCACGTGCTCAGCTCAGACCTCTCACACACTCTCACACTCTTTCATCACAGATGAGCACCTACTGTACTTTGATTCACTCCCTTAAATTTGGTAATCTATTCCGGAGCTCCGGTTGTGGCCATTCAACCGGACCCGTAAACAGATCCCAGGTTTCAGCACCAATTCTTGTAGGTAAAGATACCTCTGAGACTAATTGTGAGTCAAAGTACAGCAGTTTAATTAACTAAAGCCTGATTCAGAAAATCCAAAATAAGATTTATTTTTATCACCTTTAAATATCCTCACTAAATCAAGACCCTTGCACCTTCTTACAATTCTGGTACAATAAAACAAAACATCACTTGGAACACAGATGCACGAAGAAATACTGAAAGCATTCTAATGTGCAATCTACATGTTTAATTATTTCTACAGCTCTGCCTTTGTAACCAACACAGGCAAGTACAAAATCAAATCTACTGTATGCCTAAATGGTTAACTCTCCTTACAACTTTAAGATGCAATGTAATGCCACCTTTCCCACTTGGCAGAATTCAAATCTCTGTCCGATCCCTGTATAATTTAGTAAACTTAAAGCAATTCACTTTGATTGGCTATACCTATTACATCACCTGAGGGTCTCAATTACACAGTTACATCCTCTCTCTCTCTCTCTCTCTGTACCATACAGAGTCAGCCTGCTTGTCTCTTTTTTTTAACCCTTTACTGGTGGGAGCTCACTGGCCTCTAATAAATTTGACCTGTTTGATTTGGGTGTCTCATGTCGTGACAAATCCCCTTCTCTCTCAAACAGTCATATAGTCATGCACAATTCCAAATACATAACTGCTATTAGCGTTCACCCCGCACCTCAGTAAAAGCCTATGTCAGGGTTCCCAGTTCCACTGACATACTTCTCTCTACTCTTTCTGCTCCCTCATCACATAACCTCCCCTTAGTTTTAACTACCGTATTAGGTAAGAGAGCAATCTCTCACAGATCTCTCTCCCTCTCGGTTGACGTCTTTTCCCCGAGGTCCTGGGTAGGTTCGGACTGGCAGGCCTTCCTACACTTACTCTCCTTGGGCAAGTCGTAACCTGGAATCCCGCTCCAAACCGCTTGACTTAACCTAGTTGCATCAATTAGCGTTCGGTTCTTTTTGCGTCGCACTTTTTACCCACTCACAGACAACACAGTATTCGCAGCGCGCTTTGCATGCAAAACTCTACCCTTCAGATCAGACTCAGTCTCTCAAAGTGTTTTTCCCCAATTTAGTTTTACCTATGCAGGATGTTCTTTGGGTTGGGGAGATCCAGGACCAGCAGAGAGCCGGGTGCGCTGGGCCTCGAGATCCCTTTTTCCGACAACAAGGATTTACATGCAATATAAGTCTGCTTACCTTGCTGTCAGAATGCCGGCTTTGGGATGTCCAGCTCCAGTCGGACCACCGTCTCCGCTACTCCTTCCAGATGCTATTTTCCGGGCGGTCTCCCACAACACCCTGCTCGCAGCGCCAATTTTGTCGTGGTTCCCCAGGACGACAACTTATGTAGCCCGATTGAAACAGACAGTCTGAGTTGTAATCTTCCAAGCAGTAGACTTTATTTTCCAGCACAAGAGAATAAAGCCGGGAGGTCCGGAACACTCCAACGAGCCATCGGCTTACAGTCTTTTTAAGCACATTTCAGCTCCATACCTCAAGATCCTTATCTCGCTTTTACGACCCACTGACCCTTTATCTGTTTTGCTTGAGATTGGTCACTCCCTGTTTCCTCTCTTTTCTTCTTGAAACCATGGTGGTTACATCCCTTGCTTTCATCTTTACGACTCTGCTTGTACACTAATAGTGGTTTAGCTGACTTAGGCCGAATGTGAAGAAAAACATGCTCACTTTATTACTTCCTTTTTATTACGGTCAATCTCAAGCTGGACAGCTGGGTTGTATCCACTGTCCCCCCAAGGGACTATTGTTTGCATTTGCTAATAAGTAACTGCTATACTACTTCTCTGGGTCTCCTGCTTTGATCACATTTGCTACACTTGATTATATTAGGTTACAAATCAGCTATACTTGATTACCCATCCTAATTCTACTTCAAGGAAGACATTCTAATACTATCCGTGATTCCGTATTTCATATCCAGTTTAGGTACAATTATTCAGTACAAATTCTCTAAGTACTAACATGCTTACATATTGAGTACAAATTTCCTTACATCGGCAAAATCAATCCTGTCCTTGAATTCATCGAAACCATCGAATATAAACAGCAATCCCTCTGGGTTCTTCCAGAGCTCTCCCAGAATATTCCCAAAGTGAGGATACTGATCCAATATCAGATTCCTCAGGTTTATTCTCCCGTTAATAGTGTTCAAATCCCGGAATTTAAAACTGAAGACAAATTGAAAGTGTGGGTACATTTTCCCAGTGGCCCAGTCATAAACAATCTTTTGTACCATTGTTGTTTTTCCAATTCCCGGGACTCCGCTCACTGCTGCTGAATTCCCAGATTTGGATTTTTTCTGGGCAAAGCTGCTCTGGAACAATTGATCAGTTCGGATTTTTTCCAGTTCTCTCCGGAGATGTTTCTCTCTCCATTTTTCATGGTCTCGGCCTCTTGCCAGCAGTTCATGTTCGACAAGTCTCCGATCTCGAACATTGGAAATAACCGTTAGCTCAGCGTACCGATCAGCCAGCTGGAAAATCTTAACCTTCTCCTTTATGAGGATAGTGTTCACTCTCAGTGTTTCAGTTTGTACCCGGAGTGTCTCCTTGTGTTTCTGTTGGAGATCTTCAATTAGAACAGAGAGAAAATGTTAGTTACATTAAAACGCTGTCTTTGCTGATTTGAGAGATTTATTTTACACTGTCAGTCAAGGTTTGAGTCGGATATAAAATTGCGTTATTGGAAACCTCATTTGACAATGATTAATTTCCACTTAAAGTTTCAGATTGTCACTGAATTCCAATATTTCTATAACATGCCAGGGGTGATTCTCCCAGGAAGGAATCTAAATGTCGAATGTGTGTAAAAACTGGAGTAAATCATGCTGGACTTTTCAGCGGGAGTTTCAAAATGAATCTCCCACAATCTGTGCACAGCAGAGTGGACGGAGCCTATTCCGGTTGGAGAGACCGGCAGCATCGCACTGAGTGGCCACTGTGTGTGCGATGATCTGTCAGCGCAGAGATCAGCACATGGGTAGTGGCCCCACCATGGCGGCGGCCAGCATTTCTCCCCCTCCGACACGTCCTGACGCCCTCTCCCCCGCCTCACCTCCCCCACCCCAGCAGACTTACTCCGCTGTAAACTTGACACCCCCCAGCAGGCTGATCCCCCCTCCCCACCCTGATGGCCAGCCCCAATCACTGTCCTCCCTCCCTCCAAAGCGGGACTCCCCACCCTCACTCCCACAGGCCCGATCCTCATTAGGCCCCGAACCCTTGGCACTCTTCAATACCCAGTAGGCAGTTCCAAGGTGTCCTGGACATTAGCATTTTGCCCCTTGGCAGTGCCGGGGGACCAGGCTGGCAGTGCCCAGGGTACCCCAGCCACCCCCAACCTGGGGGCCTCGATGTCATCCCCTTCACTCCAGCGGGGTCTGGTCTCCAGCTCCCTGCAAATGGGAAGTTCTACAAAACCCCTCCTGATGTGAGGGGGTGGTGGGGCGAGACGCTAGAGGGCCTGGAAATTTCAGTCCTGGGCTCGCTAATGGCTTTTAAGCAGATTCAAATGTGCATTGTAATAATTTATACAGCTCCACGCCAATCTCTCTGGCACAGAGCTGACGGTGCCCGAAATCCAGCTGTGGGAGGCACATGCAGGCTATTCCCCCAGCGGGGAGCCTGTGAAACAGCTCTGCACCGGTCTCCTGGTCTGCTGCCCTATAAAACCAGCACAGCGAGCTGGGAGAATCACCCCCATTGATTTTACAAAGGTGATGTTTTAGCTCTGATGGTTAATACTTTCCTCCCTGCCCTTATTATAGGCATCTCATTGGTAGATCTTGGTTGTATAGCAGTTATATAGTTTGTGAACTAGTCAGAGCTCCCAATCTGCTGCAGAAATGGTAAGTGGGATATTAGAGACTGTGTGTGAGCGGGAGAGACTGTAATTGTTCAGGAGTCTCACTGTTACTGTACTTAAACTTCAGTAGGTTCTCTGTCATACTGTGTGCATTGGAAAAGCAACAGTTTTGAACATGTGAAGTTCTGCTATTCTGTCAGGCTGTTACCGCATTAAGCGAGTTATTGGGGAGCCGTTTGGCTCAGTTGGATGGAAGCTTGATGTGGTTTCTGTTCTAACAACAGCCTGACGACCGATCTCTGTTCTTTCTAAGGTGAATTCAGGACCTCGCTCGTTGCCCTGCCCATGGTGGAGATACAACCTGCCTTTAGACAGAGAGCTCAGAAAAAAAACCTTCCCATTTTATAGTGTGTCAGTAATCACTAATTATATTTCAGGGATTGTACACACAGATTTAACAATTCTGCTTTGATAACAGTTGTGCCACAACAGCAACAAGAAATAGAACAACAAGCCACTTTACGAAGTGTAATATGAAAGCAGTAAACATTCAAAGTTCATTTGAACTGTTTACCAATAATTATAACGTTTGATTAATTCTGTCTCTTGTTTCTTTGTAATGCAAAAGTGTCACTTTTAGTTCTCACACTGACTTCAAACATAACCTCTGAATTAAAGGATTGCTGAGTAGACCAGTGTGCTGTCTTTCACTGCTATTCAGAAACAACCAGTAATTCTGCATCAAGCCCAGATATTCTCTTTTCCTCAGATTTCTGCTTCAGATCAATGTTCAATTATGTGATCAATAGTTAGTCTTATTTATTAAATATTTATGATGGCAAATTCTTTTCCATGAAAGTTTTCTTCACATTTCTCACCCCTCCCGCAAACCAACCCCCCCCCCCCCCCACAACCACCAATCGTTTAGCCCTACATGGGGTAAATACACGCTTATCAGCCTGATGTCTATAGTCTAGTGGATGATGCAAGGGAAAATATAAGATATTCTTTATGATTGCTGGGAAAAGGGAGAGACAACTAGACATTCACAACTCTCATTCTACAATAAATAGATTGTGCTGGGACTTGAGAAATTGAGTCTACCAGTGGATTGGGGAATCCGGTGGACATTGTCATTCTAGACTGATAAGATTCCTCACACAAGGTCACTGTGAGACAGCGTTATTGTTTCAGTGGAAATGAGAAAGTCTGGATTTGGAATGGTCTTCAAATGTCATGATTAAAACTTAAGTGATTAAAAGATGTGAGTTCAGTTTGAAGACATATTACAAACGAGCTTCCCTGAGAATTAGTCTGAAACACATTACTCTTAACGGTCCACATTCATGCGATGAACAAGATTGAACAAGCTCGGAGCAGTAGTAGAGTATGCGGTGTACAGTAAATTTGCCACTGAAAATATTAATTGGATGATTAACACTGAAGAAAACAATCATATAAAAATATGCATATGAGTGAGTGCAGTGAGAACACACAGGTAAACAATGTTCCATTAAGATAAATATGTCTCAAATGTAGCCATTGAGACAATGTTGAATAGGGTCATCATTTATCAGGAATAATAGAGATAGAGTGAGAGGAGAAAAGAGCTTGGTGTTACTGGGGGCAGCACAGTAGTTAACAATTCTGTTTCACAGCGCCAGGAACCTGGATTCAATTCTGGTGCTCAGGTGACTCTTTATGGAGTCTGCACATTCTCCCCGTATCTGTGTTGGCTTCCTCAGGGTACGTTGGTTCCCTCCCACAGTCCAAACATGTGCAGGCTAGGTTGATTGGCCATGGACTAATGTTTGCATACATCAGGCAGTTGTTTTGCTTTGCTTTCTGTAATGAAATATGTTCCTTTCCCAGTTGGCTTCCCAAGTCATTACATTCAGCCAGCATTTATTGACAATCCCTAATTCCCGTGAAAATGTGCTTGTCAGCTGCCTTCTGGACTCGCTGCAGTCCACGTGATGTAGTTACACCCGCAATACTGATACAAAGACAGTTCCAGGATTTTGATCCAGTACGGGATCAGCAGAGAGCTGGCTAGATGGGTACAGAACTGGCTTGGCCATAGAAGACAGGGGATAGCAGTAGAGGGGTGCTTTTCTGAATGGAAGTCTGGGACTAGTGATATTCCACAGGGATCAGATCTGGGACCTTTGTTATTCATAGTATATATCAATGATTTGGAGGAAAATGTAACTTGCCTGATTAGTAAGTTCGCTGATGACACAAAAATAGGTGGAGTTGTGGAGAGTGAAGAGGATTTTCAGAGGATACAGCAAGATATAGTCCTGTTGGAGATTTGGGTGCAGAAATGACAGATGGAGTTTAATCTGGAGAAGTAACAGATAATGTATTTTGGAAGGTCTAATGATGCCAGAATTATTAGTAAATGGTAGAACCTTTGGAATACTGACAGGCAGAGAGATCTAGGTGTAGATGTCTACCGTTCGCTGAAAGTGGCAAAGCAGAAGGATAATAGAACATAGAACATAGAACATTACAGCGCAGAACAGGCCCTTCGGCCCACGATGTTGCGCCGACCAGTTACACAAACAATGACCCACTAGCCTATACCAATCCCTTTTCGTCCATAAACCTATCCAGAGATCTCTTAAACGCCCCCAAACTAGATGCATTTACAACTGCAGCAGGCAGGGCATTCCAATCCCTCACCACCCGCTGGGTAAAGAACCTACCCCTGACATCCGTCCTGTAGCTACCCCCCCTTAATTTAAAGCCATGCCCCCTCGTGCTAGCTTTCTCCATCCGAGGAAAAAGGCTATCACTATCCACCCTATCTAAACCTCTAATCATCTTATATGTTTCAATAAGGTAGTCAATAAAGCATACGGCATATTTGCCTTTATTTGTCTGGGCATTGAGTATAAAAATTGGCAGGTTATGCTGCAGCTGTACAGAAACTTAGGCCTCATTTACAATATTGTGTACAATTTTGTTTGTCACACTACCAGAAGGATGTGGATGCTGTGGAGAGGGTACAGAAGAGGTTAACCAGAATGTCGACTGGTCAGGAGAGTATGAAGAGAGGTTGGATAAACTCGGTTTGTCCTCACTGGAATGAGGGAGGTTGAGCAGTGGCCTGATAAGAGGTTTACAAGATTATGAGTGGTATGGACAGAGTGCACGGTCAGATGCTCTTTCCTAGGGTAGAAAAATCAAGTACTCAGGAACATAGGTTTAAGGTGCATGGGAGAAGTTTACAGCAGATGTGCGAGATAAGTTTTGTTTTACACAGAGGATGTTGAATGGGGCGTGCTGTCTGGGGAGGTGGTTGGAGCAGATACGATAGCAGCACTTAAGGGGTAAACTAGACGAATACATGAATAGGATGGGAATGGAGGATATGCACTGTCTATGTGCATACAGTTTTAGTTTAGACAGGTATCACGATTAGCGCAGACTGAGAGTGCCAAAGGGTCTGTTCCTGTGCTGGATTTTACTTTGTTCTTTGTTTTTGAACAGAGATATTTCCAAGTCAGGGTGGTGAGTGACTTGCAGGAAAACATAGTGGTGTCCCCGTGACTGCTGCCCCTGATCTTCTGGATGGCAGCAGCCAAGAGTTTGGAAAGTGCTATCTGAGCAGCCTTGCTGTGTTCGGCTGTGCATCTTGTAGGGGTAAACACTGCTGCTTTTTTTCGTCGGTGGTGGGGGATAATTTTTGTGGGTGGGTATTAATCAAACAGTCTACTTTAAACTGGTACGTGAGGAATTCCATGTGTGTCGTTGAGCTGCACTTACCCAGGGTGAGGGCAGAGAATTCCATCACATTTCTGACTTGTTCTTTGTGGATGGTGGAAAGTTTTCGGGGAGTAAGAGACGATGTTCACACTGTAGGATTCTTAGCAGCTGACCTATTCTTGCAGTCACACTGTTTATATGTCTAATCCAGTTCAGTTTCTGGTTAATGGTAACCCTCAGGTTGTTGATAGTGGGGGATACAGCAAACAGTAATGTCATCGATTGTCAAGGGGCGATGGTTGAATCCACTCTTCTTGGAGATAGAATCATAGAAATCCTACAGTACAGAAGACCATTTGGCCCATCGAGTCTGCACTGACCACAATTCCACCCTGGCCCTACCCCCATATCCCTACATATTTACCCACTAATCCCTCTAACCTACGCATCTCAGGACACTATGGAGCAAGTCGAGATAAAATGCAGGTGGAGCTGGAGCAAAATGAACTGGCCTTGTGACAACGACATAAAAGAAATTCCTATGGAGATGGCTTCATGTGGATGTAATTGTGATCATTCCAGGGCAACTTGACTACTTGGGTGAGTTCTACATGGATATAGAATCAATTTAAGTAGGGAAAAAGTCCTGGGGCAACATGTGCTGAAGACTGCAGCATGTCACTGATGTCAGTGTGAAGAGTGGACTGTGATCCAGCCAGATGAACAAAGAAAATGGGGACAGGGGTCATAGAATGGGGTCAAGGGCATTGGAGGTATGATGAAGCAGGGCTGTAAGGAATGTGAACTTTGAATATAGTGTAGATGACAAGCAGGTCTTTTGAGGATAGTTGATTGAATGTTAATGTGAGCATCAGTGGCTATGGATAGGATACATTGGGTGCTTTGTGGCAGGTTCAAGGCAGGTAATGAAACCAGTTGGCAAATTAACAAAGCAACTGTGTAGGTTAACACTGCTGCTAAGGTGCATGGGTAATACTAGATCTGGGGAAAAAGCAGGGCGCTGATGTGGCCAGCTGTTTTCCCCCTATGAAAGGGTGAAATGGCAAGATTTGATGGATGGTTGGTTTAGGATGCTTTGGTAGTTGTCTGAAAAGTAGGCTTGTTTCCAGCTGATAGCTTGTAGAAACTGAATATGGCTGAGGTTGGCTTAATCTTTTTGGTGTTCATGGTATAGAAATTGAGTAAAAATTGGTGAATATGGCTGATTGTGTTGCTTATGAGTTGAAGTCATATTTTACAATTAAATTTCTAAATTTTCATGCAAGCCTACTTAAACCTGAAGCCTGGTCACTTTGCATGTAGCATTGGGCAAATGAGGTCTATCCCAACTGAACCTTAACAATAGATTTATGATGTTGGAAACGCCTAAAAGAATAAACCTGTAGTCCTTGCTTTATTCTGCAATAACCTCTTGTGAGGTACCTTGTCAAACGCCTTCTGAAAATCAAGAAAGACCACATCCACCGGCTCTCCTCTATCCACCGCCCGAGACACATCCTCATAGAACTCCAATAAATTTGTCAGAGGTTATTGCAGAAGGTAAGGGGGCATGGAGTTGGGAGTAGGGTGTTAGCGTGGATAGAGGATTGGTTGTCAAATAGGAAGCAGAGAGTCGGGGTTTAATGGGTGCTATTCAGATTGGCGGTTGGTGACTAGTGGAGTGCCCCAGGGGTTGGTGCTGGGGCCTCAGCTATTTAACATTTACATAGATGATCTGGAGGAGGGAACCGAGTGTATGGTGTCGAAATTTGCTGATGACACCAAGACTGGTGAAACTGCAAATTGCGCAGAGGGTGTGGAGTGTCTGCAGAAGGATCTAGATAGGCTGCGCGAATGGGCCAGGAACTGGCAAATGGAATTTAATGTTGGCAAGTGCAAGGTGGTCCACTTTGGTAGGAATAATGGTAGGAAGGACTATTACTTATGTGGCGAAAAACTGCAGCAGGCGACGGTGCAGAGGGACCTCGGGGTCCTTGTGCATGAGTCGCAAAAACCCAGCTTGCAGATGCAGCAGGTGGTCAGGAAGGCGAATGGGATGCTGGCCTTCATAGCAAGGGGGATTGAACATAAAAGTAGGGAGGTCTTGCTGCAGCTGTATAGGGCACTGGTGAGGCCGCAGCTGGAGTACTGTGTGCAGTTTTGGGCGCCGCACTTACGCAAGGATATTTTGGCCTTGGAGGGAGTGCAGAGGAGGTTTACTAGGCTGATACCGGAGTTGAGGGGGTTGAGCTATGAGGAGAGGCTGAATAAACTAGGCTTGTACTCGTTAGAGTTTAGAAGAATGAGGGGAGATCTCATTGAGACGTATAAGATGATGAATGGGATGGATAGGATAGAGGTGGAGAGGCTCTTCCCGCTCAGAAAGGACAGTAGGACTAGGGGGCACAGCCTCAAGATAAAGGGGGGTGCGGTTTAGAACGGAGTTGAGGAGGAACTTCTTCACTCAAAGGGTGGTGAATCTCTGGAATTCTCTGCCCGTTGAAGTGGTGGAGGCTGCCTCGCTAAATATTTTTAAGATGCGGGTTGATAAGTTTTTGATAGGCGAGGGGATTAAGGGTTATGGGGAGAGGGTGGGAGTGTGGAACTGAGCCACGACAGATCAGCCATGATCTTATTGAATGGCGGGGCAGGCTCGAAGGGCTAGATGGCCTACTCCCGCTCCTATTTCTTATGTTAATTTTTAGCATGGCCAACCAACCTAACCCGCACATCTTTGGGCTCGGGGGCTTGGTGTGTGGTGTGAAATTTACATACAACCTCATCAGACCAAACCTAGATTTTGTTCAGAATTTGCTGCATTTGGACATGAATTGCTTCGTTATCTGAGGATTCTCTAAATTTGCACCCCTTTATTGTGGAGTCCACAAGATGTAGACAAAAGTCGTAGGTAGAAGGAGGATTGGAATGAGGCACTCACTGAGTGTTAAAATGGCTGCGCGGGCTTGTAGTGCCGAAGGGCTGGTTTCCTGTGCTGTTCCTTGTTCTTTGTCATCAACGTTACAGAACATTGTACAGTCATCAGTGGACATCTCCGCTTATGAACACTGAGCCCTGGTGGTCTGAGTCTGGCTTAATGGGTCATCTGGGATTTTGCTGCTCACTAATTTGATAATGTCTACGGTGGGAATGATTTCTCAGGTGCAGCGAACCCTTTACATCTGACTCAAGGCCCGACTCTTCACTGTGAGCCCAGAATATAAGAACTAGGGGCAGGAGTAGGCCAATTGGCCGCTCAAGCCTGCTCCGCCATTCAATAAGATCATGGCAGATCTTTTTGTGGACTCAGCTCCACTTACCTGCCCGCTCACCCATGACCCTTAATTCCTTTACTGTTCAAAAACATTTAATGTGGTAGTCTCAACTACTTCACTGGGCAGGGAATTCCATAGATTCACAACCCTTTGGGTGAAGAAGTTCCTCCTCAACTCGGTCCTAAATCTGCTCCCTCTTATTTTGAGGCCACGCCCCCTAGTTCTAGTTTCACCCGCCAGTGGAAACAACTTCCCTGCTTCTATCTTATCTATTCCCTTCATAATCTGGTATGTTTCTATAAGATCTGCCTTCATTTTTCTGAATTCCAATGAGTACCTTCACAGTCTACTCAGTCTCTCCTCAAAAGCCAACTCCTTCAACTCCGGAATCACCCAAGTGAATCTCCTCTGCACCCCCTTCAGTTTCAGCATATCCTTTCTCAACACAGTCCTCCAAGGTATGGCCTCACCAGCACCTAATACAGCTGCAACATAACCTCACTGTTTTTAAACTCCATCCCTCGAGCAATGAAGGACAAAATTCCATTTGCCTTCTTAATTACCTGCTGCATCTGCAAACCAACTCCTTGAGATTCCTGCACAAGGACACCAAGGTCCCTCTGCACAGCAGCATGCTGCAATTTTTTAACCATTCAAATAATAGTCCATTTTGCTGTTACTCGTACCAAAATGGATGCCTCACATTTACAACATTGTACTCCATCTCTATAAGAACATAAGAAATAGGAGCAGGAGTAGGCCATCTAGCCCTTTAAGCCTGCCCCGCCAATCAATAAGACCATGGCTGATCTGAAGTGGATCAGTTGCACTTTCCCGCTTTCTCCCCATAACCCTCAACTCCCTTGTCTGTCAAAAACCTATCTAGCCGTGACTTAAATATATTTAGCGTGGTAGCCTCCACCACTTCAACGGGCAGAGAATTCCAGAGGTTCACCACCCTTTGAGTGAAGAAATTCCTCCTCAACTCTGTTCTAAACTGCACCTCCCCCCATCTTGAGGCTGTGCCCCCTAGTCCTGCTGTCCTTTCTGAGCAGGAAGAATCTCTCTCTCTACCCTATCCATCCCTTTCATTATCTTATACGTCTCTATAAGATCCCCCCTCATCCTTCTAAACTCCAACGAGTACAGACCCAGTCTATTCAGTCTCTCTTCATAGTCTAACCCCCTCATCTCCGTTATCAGCCTAGTGAACCTCCTCTGCACTCCCTCCAAGGCCAAAATATCCTTGCGCAAGTGCGGCGACCAAAACTGCACATAGTACTCCAGCTGTGCCCTCACCAGTGCCCTGTACAGTTGCAGCAAGACCTCCCTGCTTTTATATTCTATCCCCCTCGCTATAAAGGCCAGACCCTCGCCCACTCACATCTGGGATGCTGAAAATTAAAGACTGGAAATTGGGTAGAGCATCATTTGGTTTTGTCAGTAATGTGCAACCGTATGTAGCTTCAAAATTACAATTCAAATTTTTTGGAGAGAAAAAAAAACATTGCCACATCTCATCAGGATTTCCTGGTAAATCACAGCATAATTTAAGTGTGTGAGGGAAAAGTGGATAATGTTGTCAATCAGTAATCGAATAATCAAATTAATCAGTAATCGAAATCTGCCAGACCCTCGCCCACTCACAGACTATGTATATGCCTTTGCAGACTTTGTGTCCTCTGCACATTCTGCTTTGTCACACATCTTAGTGTCATCTGCCAATTTTGATACACTACACTTGGTCTCCAATTCCAAATCATCTGTGTAAATCGTAAGCAATTGCGGTCCCAACACTGATCCCTGAGGCACACAATTGGTCACTGATCGCCAGTCAGAAGAACACCCAATTACCCCCACTCTTTGCTTTCTGTTAGAAAACCCAGGCACACAGGAACTCTGTACTGAGATTCACACGGTACCAGGTTCCCGCCAGATGTGTAGAAGACTTCAGAATTGATAGCAAGTGAAAAGATGCAACAGTCACACATTTTTTGGGGGAAAAAAAAACACGTGTGTGGGTTTCCTCCTCGTGCTCCGGTTTCCTCCCACAGTCTAATATGTGCGGGTTAAGTTGATTGGCCATACTAAAATTGCCCCTTAGTGTCCTGAGATACTTAGGTTAGAGGGATTAGCGGCTAAAATGTGGAGAGATAAGGCGGTAGGGCCTGGGTGAGATTGTGGTTGGTGCAGACTCGATGGGCCAGATGGCCTCTTTCTGCACTGCAGGGATTCTATGATATTTGATTACTGATTGACAACATGATCCGCTTTTCCCTCACACACTTAAATTATGCTGCGATTTACCAGGAAATCCTGATGAGATGTGGCGATGTTTTTTTTCTCTCCAAAAAATTTGAATTGTAATTTAAAGCCATGTATGGTTGCATATTACTGACAAAACCAAATCATGCTCTACCCAATTTCCAGTCTTTAATTTTCAGTATCCCAGATTTTCACAATCTCTTAAAAAAAGGCTCCAATCAGTCATTCAGACCCTCAGAAGTGAAATAGTTTATAATCTCCATTTCCTCTCTTACCTTTCAGGTTACTGGATAATTCAGATAAACCATGTGCGATGTTCATATAATCAAACGGATCAGCACCTGTTTAAATAAATGAACTTCCATGAAATCAGCTCTGTGTAATATTACAGTGATATCGGCAGTGTTTAAATGGGAAATTGAATTCGCTGTGATTTTACCGTACCAAGCTCCTGTATTTCTTTCAGTATTTTATCCAGCTTTGGGACTGCGTGACGCATTCTCACAAAGGATTCCCACATCACCCTTCGAGCCCGAGATCCTTTTCTCATCACCAGACTGAGGAGAAGTTTGGAACTGTCCGCCCGGTTTCCCTTATCCACGAGATCAGTGACTTTCTATGAAGAATAATAATGAAGAATAATGAGACACAGAGTGAAAGATAAACACTGAGAATGAGAAGGAAAGGATCTGCTCAGTGATGGGATTTCCCAGTTGTTTTCAGCTCAGAAATCAGTCACTGGGCCGGGTCCTGATCCATAATAAACACGGACTGAAAATTCTCTTGAAATCTCCTTCCAATAATTAACAATAAACAAATGTGAATCAACTGAACTAGAAATCAAAAATACATTTCAACTAGTGTGAGGAATCACTAAGAATCTGTAATATTTTCATGTGATAGTTGTCTGTCCTTCAGTGTCCAACATGATGGGACAGCACGGTAGCACAGTGGTTAGTGCTGCTGCTTTACAGCTCCAGGGACTTGGGTTCGATTCCTGGATTGGGTCACTGGCTGTGTGGAGTTTGCACATTCTCCCCGTGTCTGCACGGGTTTCCTCCTCCTGCTCCGGTTTCCTCCCACAGTCTAAAGATATGCGGGTTAGTTGAATTGGCCATGCTAAAATTGCCCCTTAGTGTCCTGAGATGTGTAGGTTGGAGGGATTAGTGGGTAAATGTATAGAGATAAGGGGGTAAGGCCTGGGTGGGATTGTGGTCAGTGCAGACTTGATGGGCCAGATGGCCTCTTTCTGTGCTGTAGGTTTTTTTATGATATTCGATTACTGATTGACAAAATGATCCACTTTTCCCTCACACACTTAAATCACGTGATTTACCCGGAAATCCTGAGATGTGGCAATTTTTTTTCTCTCCAAAAGGGTAGTGCACCTTTGAAACACACTTCCTGAAACGGTGGTAGGAACGGAGAGGTGGATGGCGTCTTGGTAAGCAAAGAGTTCTGGGTATCGTGGATAGGCAGTCTGCAGATTGGAGGCTACAATCAAATCAGACACGTTGTTATTAAAGAGCGGGGCAGACTCGAGGGGCTGAACATAGAACATAGAACATTACAGCGCAGAACAGGCCCTTCGGCCCACAATGTTGCGCCGACCAGTCTTATTTTTAAAAAAAAACATTGGCCCTCTAATCTAAACCAATCCCTTTTCGTCCATAAACCTATCCACCAATCTCTTAAACGCCCCCAAACTAGGCGCATTTACAACTGCAGCAGGCAGGGCATTCCAGTCCCTCACCACCCTCTGGGTAAAGAACCTGCCCCTGACATCCGTCCTATAACTACCCCCCCTTAATTTAAAGCCATGCCCCCTCGTGCTAGATTTCTCCATCCGAGGAAACAGGTTACCATTGCCGTCTCACAGGTTTGATCCCCGCCTTGGGTGACTGGCTGTGTGGAGTTTACACATTCTTCCCATGTCTGTGTGGGCTTCCTTCAGCTGCTCCTGTTTCCATTGTCTAAAGATGGGCCTGGGTAAGCTGCTCTTTCAAAGAGTTGGTGCAGAATGATGGGCCTCCTTACGGACTGTAGGGATTCCTGCTCTCCATGTGTACATAGAACATAGAACATTACAGCGCAGAACAGGCCCTTCGGCCCACGATGTTGCGCCGACCAGTTACAAAAACAATGACCCACTAGCCTATACCAATCCCTTTTCGTCCATAAACCTATCCAGAGATCTCTTAAACGCCCCCAAACTAGACGCATTTACAACTGCAGCAGGCAGGGCATTCCAATCCCTCACCACCCGCTGGGTAAAGAACCTACCCCTGACATCCGTCCTGTAGCTACCCCCCCTTAATTTAAAGCCATGCCCCCTCGTGCTAGCTTTCTCCATCCGAGGAAAAAGGCTATCACTATCCACCCTATCTAAACATAGAACATAGAACATAGAACATAGAACATTACAGCGCGGAACAGGCCCTTCGGCCCACAATGTTGCGCCGACCAGTCTTATTTTTAAAAAAAAACATTGACCCACTAATCTAAACCACTCCTTTTTCGTCCATAAACCTATCCACCAATCTCTTAAACGCCCCCAAACTAGGCGCATTTACAACTGCAGCTAATATAATCATAATATAATATAATATAATATAATATAATCATCTTATATGTTTCAATAAGATCCCCTCTTAGCCGCCTTCTTTCCAACGAAAACAACCCTAGATCCCTCAGTCTCTCCTCATAGGACCTCCCCACCATACCAGGCAACATCCTAGTAAACCTCCTCTGCACCCTCTCCAACGCCTCCACATCCTTCTTGTAATGCGGGGACCAGAACTGCACACAGTACTCCAAGTGCGGCCGCACTAGAGTAGTGTACAGTTGCAACATTACACTGCGACTCCTAAATTCAATCCCCCTACCAATAAACGCCAAGACACCGTACGCCTTCTTAACAACCTTATCCACTTGATTCCCAACAATGTGTAAGTAAACTAAACAGCAGAGAATCAGAACTCAGGTGGCAGGGAAATAATGAGTCTGATCCTTCAGTTATTGAAATAGAAGCAATGTTAAAATGAAATTCGAATGACAAATTACCATTGATTAATCCAAATACCGACTGCTAATTTAGGTCAGGAGAATGAGCCAATGACAATGGTGAAAAATCTAATGTAATCTTTACTGCTCAGTAACTCAAATTCCAAAAACAAAACATTTTTCATTTTTAAATTTCTAGTATGAAATCCCGGTAAAGAGGACAGGGGAGTTAGGTAGGATTTGAGAGATAGTAACACAGTTACAAGTGGGGTGTGAAGGAGGGGCTGGGCAAGATGTCAGAGTCATGCTAATGGAGAATTTCAGACTGGAGTTTAAAGGAATGGCTCAAACTCATTGACTCGTAAACTAGAAGAATGGGAATTTTAAATCAAAGACATCTGAGGACTGGGTGCCATCGTGAGTACAAAGTGATATCTGCAGTCTGACGGGGAACACAGTAAAGGCAGCAGAAGCTGAAAGGTAAAGGACAATGTGGGAGGTCCAACAGGAGAACATTAGAACAGACGAATCTGGGGGTAACACAAACATAGATTCAGATTCAGAAGGAGCAGTGCTGAGGGGGGGGAGTAGAAATTTGTAGTGTTACATTCAGAGAATAAGGATATTTCTGCACTGACAATTATGCAGGAAATGGAGTTCAGCTTGATTCTAAACACTGAAATCACAGTCTGACCAGGTCTCTGTCAGCGGCTGGGAATGGAATAAAGTCAAGTGGTGAGGAAGTGGACTTTGTGTCAGGGGTAGCAGACAATGATTTTTTTTTCGGCGGTTAATAAGAAGGGGAGTAAATTATTTTCCCAGAGCACAGCAACAGAAAAAAAATCACAAAATGAATATATGTTAGGTTCCCCACGAAGACTGACTTTCCGCAATGAAAAAAAAAACAGGGGCAGCATTCTTTTAACACGATTCCAGCTTCTATTCTGTAAGATTCTGAAACTACAAGGATCAAAAATTGATACAACTCAATGTCAGTTGCAGTAAACTAAGTGTTGTGGTGTATCATGAGGACAATATTGAGTCAAAGAGTGAGTTAATCCAGCTCGTTCCTAAAATCATTGATGAGACTATATTTAGAATATTGTATAAGTTGTGGTTTCCTCAGTGCAACAATATTATTGCAGCTTCTGAAAACAACTGGAATGTTCGAGATGATTGTGGTTGGACGAGGACCCATTGTGGAAAGTCTTCACTGAAAATAAGTTTCAGAGGTGATAGGATTATAGATTTCCATTGACTCCAGTTTTGCCAGAAAGTTTTGATGCTAATTGAGTTAAAATGCTGCTTTGATGTGAATGACACACCCTTTCACCTCTCCCCTGTAACTCTTTTAGCCATGTCTGAACCAAAGGAGCTCTGCAGCAGAGTGGTTCTGGCAGAATGCAAACTAAGTATCTGTGAGCAGGTTATTGCTGAGGAAGTCCCACGGCAAGAACTGCTGATGATACCTCCCGTCATTTTGATGACTGTGAATAGACTAATAGAATGGTAATTCCTGGAGTGGGTTTGTCCTGTTTACGCTGGCAATTTTTCCATATTGTCGGGTAGATGTCAGTGTTGAAACTGTACTGAACAGCTGGGCTCACAGTGCAGCCTGTGCTTAAGCACAAAGCTTCAGTATCAGAGCCAGGATGTTGTCAGCGTTCCCACACACCAAGCACTAAGTTATTCCTTTAGATCACGTGGAGGGAATTGAATTTGTTTTCCCCTGTGGTCATGGGGATCCCATGAAGAGGCTGAAATTAATAACTCAGTAACATGTCTGACTGATTATTATTGCAAATGTTTCAGCCTTGTCTTTTGCACTCATGAGCAGGACTCTGATGTTTTTGATGTGGAACTTTGTGATATCCTCTCCACACCTTTGCTGTTTAATTATCCAACATCATATGCCTGGGGTGGCAGGATAGAAAAGCTTTATGTTGTGTCAGTTGTGGCTCAACTTGCCTATCTATAGCATGGTGAGGGGTTGTAGATTCATCAGGTTGGCACATTATTTTCACGTATCCCTGCTGCTGTTCCTGCAGTACTCTCTGTAGCAATTCAGAAAAAGACAGTTTCCTCTCTCCAGAAACCCTTTAGTGGGACTAACAAGATGAGTTGCATCCATTAGAACAAACAAGTTTGTAAACTTGGGACCTACAACAACAGTGTGGCTTAAAGCAAAAGATTTTAAACTCCCATCACTATCTTCCCATTGGGCAAGTCTCCTTTTGCTTCATAAGTGACTTTGTACTCTGCAAAGCCCATTGTTGACAGGTCTATCAACAATCCCCCGTGTCCTCCATACCCGTGTCGCCCAACCCTCCCCCCACCTTGAGTCTGTTTCTCCCCCAACACTCCCACCGTGAGGAGTTACTGTCAATCACTTAGCGTTTGGTCTGTGGTGCACTGAAGGTGGGCCTGGGTCAGGCAGCGTAGTGAATAGGGTCCTCTGCTTCGACGGAGCAACGCAGGTTCACTGATGCAGTCTCCTCCTTTGGTTTTGTTGTAGCCTGGACACCCACTTCCCCAGCTTTCACCTCCGAGTCCATGCCTTCTTTATCTGGAGAGGCTAATGCGGACTCAGCTTCGAGTTGAGGGCCAACATTGGAAGTGGCTGTCTCCATGGGGAGTGAGACTTGTTCAGAAGTGGACAACCTGCATCCGAGATGTTGCTTTAAGCTTAAGATACATAGAACATAGAACATTACAGCGCAGAACAGGCCCTTCGGCCCACGATGTTGCGCCGACCAGTTACAAAAACAATGACCCACTAGCCTATACCAATCCCATTTCGTCCATAAACCTATCCAGAGATCTCTTAAACGCCCCCAAACTAGACGCATTTACAACTGCAGCAGGTCCTGTTTTCTCCATAACAGTCACAGGGTCCCAACTAGGACCATCACCGAAGTTGACTGTGTGAATCAGGTGACCTGCTTCAAATGTTCTTTGTCCTTGTAGAATCTTGATTTCTCTTGATTGTCTCATTGGGTCTCCACCCTCCCTGCCAGGTTCGGAAACAATAGTCTCTGTCTGATATGAAGCTGCCATCCCATTAACAGATCCACAGAGGCAACTCCATTTGTTACATGTGGTGTGATCCTGCAGTCAAACAAATATCACGCCAGTCTGCTATCCATGGTTGCCATCAGTTGTTTCTCTCATGCCATTTCTGAAGTTTTACATTGCCTGTTTTGCCAATCTGGTCGTGCTGGGTCGGGTGATTTGAACACCATTAGAGAGCTGACATCCTGAAGATCACTATGGCCATACCATTATTGGAAACCAGGACTTCTGCTGCGTACCACAGCTTATCACAATTTATTGATCATAGCCTGGGATAAGTCATGGAACTCGGGCAGTGCATCTCCAACCATTTGAAGTGCATATGTACCATGATTAAAAACATTAAGAGTCCTACAAAGTCCTCATGTACTTGTACCCATAGCCTGCCAGATCATTTCCATGGATGTCAAGAGGCTGAGGGAGTGAACTTTTGATTTTCTTAGCACAAGTCACACTGCTTCTCCAAGTCTGTAATGACTGAGTCGAGGCCAGGCCAGCATTTTCATCTCTGATACTCCAAGGTGGCCATTACGTAGTTCCATTAATATTGGATGTCATCCTGGGGGCGGAACAACACTCGAGACCCTCAGTGATCCCATCCCCAACACTGCTAGTCTTTCTTAGCTAGGTAAGGTTACATTTCTTCACAGGGTCACCATTGGAATCCTCCATGTAGGATCAAATACTGTAGATTGATCTATGTCCAGGCTCTAATCTGTCTTGTGGAGACTGGAAAACTCTCCAAATGATTTAGTGTCATCACGACCTGATGCAATGCTGGTAAAGGAGACAGGCTTGTGGGCAATGGGAGGTGACTCAGTGAATTGGCAATCTGGATTCCAGAAAAGTGCTCTGTACGATATTTGTAAGCAGCCAGTAAAAAGGCCCAACGCTGTATCTGGATGGAAACAATAAGGGGATGCCTTGTCCTGGTTGAAATGTCCCAATAAGAATTTGTGGTTGGTAACGATTGTGAAATGTCTACCGTAGACACACTGATGGAACTTTTCCACACCAAATAGACTACCAACCCTTCTTCCTCAATCTAAGAATATCTTCACTCTACATCCAGCAAGGTCCTGGATGCACACACGATGGGCTTCTCCGTCCCATCTTTCTAATGCTGTAAAAACACTGGTCCAACCCTGTACAAGGAAATGTTACACGTCAGCACAAGTTATTTGTCAGCAGCAAAATGGGCCACCAAGTTAGATTACAATAGCTAATGTTTGACTTTGGTGAAAGCCTCTGGCTGTGGACCTTCCCAGGACCATCTCTGTATTTTCATAGTAGGGCGTGCAAGGGGGCCAGCATGGAAGGCAAATTCAGGATAATTTTTCCATAATAAGTAACTAATCCCAGAAAAGATTTCAACTCTGTGGAGTTCCTTGGAGTTGATGCGTCCTTGATTGTTTTTAGCTTACTCTCTACTGGGTCTAACCCATTGCCATCTATCCGGTAGCCCAAGTAGGTTACCTCAACTGCTTGGACGATGCATTTCTTCCTCATCAAGCACACTCCCGTTTTTGAAAGCTCTACAACACTTTTTTTTAAATAAAATATGGCAGGTATTCCTGTTCCCAAGCCCCCATGGCCAGGACGTCATCTATCTACACTGCTACTTGGGCTACCCTTGAAGAATGTTCTCCGTGACCCATTGGAAAAGGGTACACTGATGAGATCGAAGGACAAGCGAGTTTACTTCTATTGTCCCTTGTTCACATTTATCACATATATCTAGGACGACTCATCCAATACAAGCTGAAGATAGACGTGATCCATGTCCAAGTTGGTGGACATCTGGCCACCTGTTGAGTTAGCATAGAGGTCTTTGATTCTGAGCAGGGGTGCCTATCAAGTTTGGAAAACAGGCTGACAGTTTATAATTCCTATGACAAACTGCTTTTCTGGACTTAAACAGCCACTACAGGCACTGCCCATTATGGAAATTGCAGAGGCTTTATTCTACCTAAACTTTCAAGACAGCCTAGTTGTTTCCAATTTCTCCAGCATGCAGTATGGTTTGCCCTAGGTTTAGCATCAGGGTCGATGTCGATCTTGGCCTTGACCCCACTTTTTTTCCCCAAGGCTTTCTAGGAAACTTCTTCTCACCAGAGCGATGGGGGTTGACTGGCGATCTGATAGAAATTTACAAGATTATGAGGAGCATGAACAGAGTGGATCAGCAGAAGCTTTTTTTTTCCAGGGTGAAGAGTCAATTACTACGGGCACGGCTTTAAGGGACGAGAGACAAGGTTTAAAGGAAATGTACGAGGTGGATTTTTTTTTTGTACACAGAAGCTGGTGGGTGCCTGGAACTCGCTGCCGGGGGAGGTAGTGGAAGGAGATGCTATAGTGAGTTTCAAGGGGCATCTTGACAAATACGTGAATAGGATGGAAATGGAGGGATTCGGTCCCTGGAAGCATAGAGGGTTTTAGTTAAGTCGGGCAGCATGGTCGTTGCAGGCTCGGAGGGCCTGTTCCTTTGTTCTTTGGGGTTTGCCATTTACCAGAATTCTATAATTATAAGGGTAGCCTTTGTTGTGGTGATGTGATTCCGTTGTACATCCCTGACTCTGGAAGAAGGAATAGCAGCACGGTACGGTCAGGTATTGGCCATGGTTTCTTCACTAGGCAGCACACGTTTTGTCTATTCCTGTAATTTCACCTTGGCTGTGCCCTTTGGCTGTACTTGTAATAATTTGTCTGGCATCCGCAACTCTGGTACATGTTCCCTAACACTCAGGGTCATCACTGCCTTTCGTTGACTGTTTCATGGTGTTTTAAAGTCCTCATCTCGCAAAGGATCCTTTAACACCTGGTTCACACAAGCCCTCTCTATTAAAGACTGTTTACACAATGACACTCTCCCCAGTTGGATGACTTTGCTGCCTGACGCCCCTTGTGTTCTTGAGCACCTTGTCTGCTTTATTCTCACATTAGGTTATTGGAATTATTTGTTGTAAATCCAGACTGAGTTATACCAACAGCTTCTTTTGTCCAGTTAGATTATTGATGCTGCAGACCAATCTATGTCACCACAATTCATCTTGAGGCAGCATGACTTCACAAATGTTCTGCTAGTTTTCATCATCCAGACAGGAATTGGGTGACAGGTTCCCGACAGGTTTCTTGGCCACGTTGAAGTGGTATTTCTGGAGTCTAACAGAGGGATTCGGGTCATGGAGGTTTCGCCCCCCCCCCCCCGATCTATCACTTCATCAGAAGTTTAAATCAGGGACGTGCAGCAAGGTCAAACTTTTTAAATCATACTGAATGTCAGGGCATCGCATGCTGTCAACAATATTACATTTGTTTTTCATCTCCTTCAATGTTACTCTGTACACTGTTATCACAGGGCTCACATTTCCCAAAAACAAACACATTTACTTTTCATTACTGAACCTACTTGACAAATGACGGTCGACCGCACAGGAGAAAATGCTTTTTTATTCACTCCTCATCGCCAATGCAGTAAGCCTCCAAATCCACTTTCTCATCACCAGAAACCATATATTGAAAATCAAAAGGAAGAGCTGCAATCACAACTTACAGCAAGCATGTCTGTATCCCAGGGCCAGCAGTCCGGCTAAAGCCTCTGCTCAAGCAGGAAGTTTGTATTTCAAAAAGCTGACAGGAGATTTAATGACCATCACCCATGTCCTTTATGGCTATCATAACACTCATCTACACAACTCATTGAACCAGGGTTAGGCCTCTGGTTTGATTATAATGGTGGAGTGATGGATGTGTGATGCTATTATCAAATAGATTGAGGTGATAAGCAATGCTGCACCTGATAATCTGTCACATTTCACAGGGACATAACATCGCACAACACCACACTCACTCCTCAGTGTAAAGAAGGTACTTCATCTCCAACACAGACTGTGCGCTGAGTCTTACCAACACTGTCATGAACAAGTGAATCTGCCACAAGTTCAGCCTGGACAGTTCAGTCAGTAATCGTGCTGCCAAGACATCCTTGATTGGAGAAATTAAACTGTTTTGCCTCTTTTTCTCGACCATTTCAAAGGGCAGTGAGTAGTGAGCCACATTGTGTGTCTGGATCCACATACAGACCAGCTTGAGTCAGGACAGCAGGATTCCTCACCTAAAGTCACAGGTAAGATGCCTGAAGATTGAAAGGTGGCAAATGTTGTGCCTTTAAGGAGGGCTGCAGGGAAAAGCCTGGGAACTACAGGCCTGTGAACCTCATTTGTAGTGAGTAAGTTGTTAGAAGGTATTTTGATAGAGAGGATCTACAGGCATTTAGAGACGCAACGATAGGAGACAGTCAGCATGGTTTTGAGTGGAAAATCATGTCTCTCAAATTTGATTTGAGTTTTTTGAAGGGGTAACCAAGAACGTAGATGAGGGGAGGTGCAGTTGATGTTGTCGATACGGACTTTAACAAGGTCTTTGATAAGGCACCACATGGTAGGTTGTTGCATAAGGTTAAATCTCATGGGATCCAGGGTGAGGGATCGAAATGGAGACAAAATTGGCTTGACGACAGAAGATAGAGGGTTATGCTATAGGGTTGTTTTTCAAACTGGAAGCCTGTGACGTGTGATGTGCCTCAGGGATCGGTGCTGGGTCTACTGTTATTTGTAATTCATATTAATGGGTTGGATGAGACTTCAGTAGGCATGGTTAGTAACTTTGCAGATGGCACCAAGATTGGTGGCATGGCAGACAGTGAAGACAATTATCTAGCATTGCAACGGAATCTTGATCAATTGGTCCAGTGGGCTGACGAATGGCACATGGAGTTTAGTTTAGGTAAATACGAGGTGATGCATTTTGGTAGATCAAACCAGGGCAGGACTTACTCAGTTAATGATAGGGCATTGGTGAGTGTTACAGAACAAAGAGATCAAGAGGTACAGGTTCATAGCTCCTTGAAAGTGAACAGATGGTGAAGAAGGCATTCTGCATGCTTGCTTTCATTAGTCGGAGCGTTGAACACAGGATTGGGATGTCTTCAAGTTGTACAAGACATTGGTAAGGCCACACTTGGAATACTGTGCACAGTCCTGGTCACCCTATTATAGAAAGGATATTATTAAACTAGAAAGAGTGCAGAAAAGATTTACTAGGATTCTACCGTGACTTGATGGTTCGAGTTGCAAGGAGAGGCTGGATAGACTGAGACATTTTTCTCTGGAATGTAGAAGGCTTAGGAGTGATCTTATAGAAGTCTATACAATAATGAGGGGCACAGATCAGCTAGATAGTCAATGTCTTTTCCCAAAGGTAGAGGGAACTAACCTCGAGGGCATTTCAGGTGAGAGGAGATAGATACAAAAGGGTCCAGAGGGCAATTTTTTTTCCACACAGAGGATGTTGCATGTCTGGAACAAGCTGCCAGATGTAGTGTGGAGGCGGGTACAACTTTGTCTTAAAAAACAGTCAGAGAGTTACATGAGATGGGTATAGAGGGATATGGGACAAAAGGGAGCAACTGGCATTAGCTTAGGGGTTTAAAAATGGGGCAGCATGGACAAGCTGGGCCAAAGGCCCTGTTTGCATGCTGTAAATTTCTGACTCTATAACAGGGCCTTAGTGAAACAAATTGATGTTGACGAAAATCAAATATTAATATACAAACTGCCACAGTGAGATCAAAGCATGATTTATGGTGTTTTAAAGCTCCGATCTCACAAGGGCTCCTTTAACACTGGTTTACACAAGCACCCGAGTGGATTTCTGGATTTTAAGACCAGATCTCCAGGTTGCACATCCAGTAATATCCCAATACGCTGCGGGGCGAGTGCAGCCGAGCTGCTGTTCCCGTGCGGGGAATCTCTGGATAGGTTTATGGACGAAAAGGGATTGGTATAGGCTAGTGGGTCATTGTTTTTGTAACTGGTCGGCGCAACATCATGGGCCGAAGGGCCTGTTCTGCGCTGTAATGTTCTATGTTCTAAGTGCAGCCGAGTTGTGGAGTATCCAAAAGGATCTCCAGGTCCCAAAATTCCCAACCTCTGAGGTTTCCCTCTCCTCATACCTGGGTCTAGTGTCGACTTAAAGACAGGAATATTATTAGTCAGTAACTGAATTATCAGTGCAGTATGTGATTCCTTGTATGCTAGAAGATTATCTCGATAGAACTTGCTCTTTTACCATCATTTGTCAATATATCCTGAAAGTTCTGCACTGATTGAAATAATGCATTCTGTGTTCCTCACACTTACCCAATGTTCTTGTCCAGTGAAAATCCTCTCGTATGTTAACGATAAGCTGACTCCATCCACTCCTCCTTCCATCGCCTGCTCTAGTCTGTCCCGGTAGAATTTTGTCAATTTGAACAGTTGGTAATCATCACAGTTTGTCAGGAACTCAGGGATTGTGGAGTTTGGATCTGTGAACACAAATGGAGAAAAATAAATTTGTCAATGAGTTTCTATCCATGTTGTTACTCTTCCCTTTACAAGAAGCAACTGAAGCCCCCTGTGAACCGTATTATCAAATGCCTTCTGGGAACAGAGAAGCATTCAGTGACAGCATATTTGACCTTTACTCAGGAACATTCCGCTTGACTCACCCTTCGACAACTGGGCATTGTAAGGTTGACAGTTGGACAGTTTGAGGACATTGGGGCTCCCTCCACCTGTAAATGTGATCTCACTCTGGATCAGGCTTGTTCACCTTTACAACCTGAGGACCATTTATGCATTCTTAATCACTCAACAGGCCGAATCTTAGAGATAATGGGTGAAAGGTCCTGATATTTTTGTCTGTTAACTCAGCTGGAAAAGTGGGATGTAGACCACCAGCAGCATTGGCGGATTTTCATGTCCGATTGTTTTGACAATTAACAAAGCAAAACAGGCGACGGTTCCCAGAGAACCAGCTCTTAAAATGTTGGCATCCCAATGTTAGAAAGGACAAAAGAAAGAAAAAGACCCCATGGACCCCTACCCCACTGAGACACAGAGAGCCCTCCCCACACTGAGACCCCATCCCCCCATAGAGACAGCGAACCACCCCTTCACTGAGAGGCAGAGCTACCCCCATCCCCAGTGACACACAGCAAACTCCTGCCCCCTCCCCAGTACAAATGAGACACGGACACTGATACTCACCACAGATTTTCTCCCTTTTACAAACATGAAACTCACTTATAGACATGGAAGTGTCATGGCACACATTCTCCTCCCCTCTGAGACAGTGCCCTCGACAGTGATGTGGAGTGGGTGGGGACAAGTGAGAGTACATACACTCAGTCTAAATTTTCTCTCTCACTCTCACCACCCCACACAGATACACGATCACTCTTTCTCGTACACATCCCCTCCCACACACCCTCATTAATTCACACATCCCTTTAGTCACTAGTTTCATGAGAATGACAAACATTCTATCTTTGACCCTGATTTGATTTTACCCTATTGACTTGCCAAGACTTCACCCACCCCGGCCCTGCCAGGCCTGTTCCCTCCCACCAGGCTCCAGCCTCACTGCAGTTTCCCCACCCAGAGATACCTTTGCTTCTTTTTCACACCAGCCTTCAGCACGCTGTTCACTGTGTCACCAATCATAGAACATAGAACATAGAACATTACAGCGCGGAACAGGCCCTTCGGCCCACAATCATGGATAGTTTCTCCCATTCACACTCACTAGTCAGTCAATCAGCAGCAACGGCAGAGAGAAACACCCTCTGATTAGAGGAGCAGCTCCAAGTACAATCTTAAATTTGAACTCAGCTGTTTGACAACAATTTGAAAACTGCCTCCGGGGACACATAGAGGAGATTCACAAATCACACCCGGCCCCTGGGCTGAACTTTGGATCACCCCGCTCTAGATGGTGCCTCACTCCCACTTTCTACTCAGTCCCTGTCCTGTTCCCTCTTCCTGTGTGAGCAGCAGACAAGACAGAAATTATATCTGTATTTTTTGTGGTCCTACCTGTGTCCAATCTCATTCTTTTTGGAGATGTTGAACATTCTCCCCTGTTTGAACCTTCAGCCATGATATTGACAGACGTTCCCTGATTCTGAGACTCTGTAATAAGGATAATATCAGGGTCAGGGTCAGATGTAAATATGAAAATCAGAAGCAAAGCATTGAGATCTTCATTGTGATGCAAGATATATTTCAGAATATTACAATTACACGTTACCACAATATTAGCAGCAGCTGTTTCACAAAATACCAGTCACCCTCATCAGGTCCCCTGAAAAATCCACCCTTCACCCTTGCGATCCTCTGTCCCAATCCCAGTTTCCACTTCCCTCTCCAAAGTCATCGAACATGTTGTCACCTCCCAAATCCAGGACCATTTCTGCAGAAACTCCATACAGTCAAGTTTTTACCCTGCCACTGCTCTTAAAAATCATAAATACTATCCTATCCGACTCTGACAAAAGTCAATGAAGTATCTTCATTCACCCGTCTCCAACCTTTAACGTGCTTGACCATGTCATCCTTCTCCAACTCCTGCCTCTTGTGCAGCTGAGTGGAAATGCATCAAAGACACTTGGTTTAATTCTTATTACATCCAGAGAATCAGTGACATTGCTTTCTCTCGCCACCCCCACACCATTATTGCTATTATTGTCCCTCTTCTATTTCTCATCAACATGCTGCCCCTTGGTAACCTGGCAGCAGGTGCAACATGCAAACTGCTGGTATCCAGCTCTGAAACTCTGCTTGCGAAATCCAAACCAACTCACACCATGTTTCAGTTAATTCACCTGTGTTTATCAACTCACACTGTCTCACAGCCTAACAACACCTCAATTTTAAAATGCTCAAACGAGCTTTTCAATCTCTCCACAGCCCCTGTCTTCCTATTCATGTAGCCTACAGCAGCCCTAGAAACTAGTGACATCTCCACCTTGCCCAATATGACAAGTTGTGTGTATTGAGGATAACTTGTCCACAATTCAGGCCAACTCCTGAGCTCCGGAATTCCCTCTCTAAACTGCTCGGCTGCTTTACTTTTCCCTCTTCTCAGATTCACCTTCAAAACATTAACAATCTGACTAAAATTAGTCACCTGCCCAGCTGCTCCTTCCAATGTTTTATGTCTTTGTTTCCCACTGAATTTTTCTCTTGTTGAGTATCTTGGGATGTTTTGCTACGTTAAAGATGCTATACAAATGCATGTGGCTCCATATTCTCCACTTGTGCGGACGTGTCAGTGTCTGTGTACACCCTAATCAAACTCAGCTGATGTCCTCTCCTTTCTCCAATAGGGAAATGGAAAAGTGGTTTAGACATTTAATTTCTTCAAATCAGAATTCAAAGTTATTTAACAATAATAATTTACAACCAATGTTTAAAACCAACAATGTAAAATGCAGTTCCCCATTTCATTCTTAATCTCATACAACAACTCATATTTCCAGTGTGTCTGAATTTGTGAACAAAAATCCCAAAGCACAAATTTATTCTCCCTTATGGGTCTCTTCAATTTGACACTAAATTTACAATATCATTCCAGGAAGGCTCTGTAATACACATCTAGTCATCTGAACAGATCCGGATTTATTCCTCATTAACCCCAATGACCATCCTCACCCACACCGAGCCAGCATCAGTTATTGGGTGAAGCCACAGCGACTTTCAAGCAAGCCCCAGAAATTTCTCAGTGGATGGAAATGGCTGCAATGCCAAAGATATCCAGGAGACCAATTTACATGGTGTTTACACACACACCAGGCCTGGATTGTAATAACTGGGATCTCTCCCTTAAATTGCTGCAGGGCAGGAGGAGGCCATTCAGTCCATCCAGACAGATCCTATCCCCCTGATCCTGCCCAGTCTCCCTATGCTGCTGATGTTTGGAGAGTGTGAGGAAAGGCTCCCCCCGCAGACACGGGGACAATGTACAGACTCCACACAGACACTGAGCCCAAGGCCGCCAATTGAAGCCGGGGCCTCCCTGACGCTGTGAGAGCGCAGCACCAACCACTGAGCCCCCACCGTGCCGCCTCACAGTGTAACTGACCATCCCCCCGGCCCTGTTAATATTATGATGTGGGTATGCCGGCGTTGGACTGGCGTAAACACAGTAAAAAGTCTGACAACACCAGGTTTTAGTCCAACCTATTTATTTGATAATATACTCGCAAGCTTTCGAGGGGTTACCCTCTTCGTCAGGTGAATGGAGAGTTCTGGCCTCAGACAGAGCATATAAAGCACAGACAGTTTAGAGATTACGCATTTTAATCAGTAATCTCTAAACTGTCTGTGCTTTATATGCTCTGTCTGAGGCCAGAACTCTCCATTCACCTGACGAAGAGGGTAACCCCTCGAAAGCTTGCGAGTATATTATCAAATAAATAGGTTGGACTAAAACCTGGTGTTGTCAGACTTTTTACTCTGTTAATATTATACAGAGACACGCTGTATTTACACAGTAAATCACCATTTTAATCCTGAAGCTGAATGTTGAACCTTTTTCTGGCCCGTTAATTCCTTACCGTTATTCACAAATCCGCGCGCTCCGCTCGACGCCGGTCAGTTCCCGCCGAAGAAGAAGATTCCCGCTTCTCCGGTCACGTGACACCAGTCCGCCCCGCCCCCGCCGCGCGCAGAAACCGTTTAACGGCCGCTTCCCGACACGTCAGTGGGCGGGACCGTACGGCGTTCGCATTCTTCATTGGTCCATGCCGCTGTCCATCAGATGGAGACAGCCAATAGGAGCCCGCTCCAGCAGAATGATTGACAGCTGGTCTGGGTGGACTCGGGCAGATTGTGATGAGTCAGTGTCCTGGCTGGAGATAACAGCACAGCCTCTGTAAGCTGCTGCTCAAACCCTCTCTCCACTCACACTGTCTGCACCTTTAACACTTGGAAAGACCCACATTCCAACCATTATCCTGGAAATGGAGTCTGTGCCTATATACACCCTGTTTGTGAACACATCTCCCGCTCACCTGAAGAAGGAGCCACACTCCGAAAGCTCGTGCTGCCAAATAAACCTGTTGGGCTGTAACCTGGTGTTGTGAGACATCTTACTGTGTCCACCCCAGTCCAACACCGGCATCTCCACATCAAGATTGTGATGAAGCAGCGACTCGCCGTGGATTCACTGCCATTGGGGACAATCCCAGCCAGCGAGAGGCAGCACCTTCCGTCCCCAAGAGCAGCATTCGCACCGTCCCACTTTCTCCTCCATTTGGGCAGCACCACAAACAGCTTCTTGTTATTTCTTCCATTGGCAGCACCCACGGGTGCTCTTGGTGCTCCCGTTCCAGCACCGTCCCTCTTAATGATGGGGGAATGAGGCTCCCATCGCCCAGAATAAACATCCAGCAACACCGACAACTCCCAGCTTCCACACACTTATCGCCGTAACTCCGGGTGCTTTCTACTCATCCTCCCTCTCTGGACAAGTTCCACTCCCTGCCTCATAACCGGATCATTCCGGGTGACTTTCCGTACCTGGTTAGCGGTTACCAGAACTTTATCTTGTGTGAAATACATTATCTTCACATTCCAGCCGAGAACATCTTTATCTCCAGGCAAAGGCAGCTTGGACAGAGCATCCACATTGCCGTGTTTCTCTGACTGACAGCACCAACACCCAACTCTACAATCAAACTGCTGCCATGGACGCTATCCCAGTGTATGGTCCAAGGATGGAAGATAAAACATAGGAATTATGAGTGGGAGACGGCAATTCAGCCCTTCGAGCTCGCTCCGTCATACAACATCATCATGGCAGAGCTTTTAATTTCTTGACATAAAGATGATGCCGAAGCCGCTTTCTTCCACCCGAGCAGACTTTTCCTCAGCTTTCGTCAACAATCTAGAAGTGAATACTCTGGATCTTCCTCTCCGTTTGACATAACGTGAGACAGGATGACACCAATCCCATTGGGTGAGGAGTAACATATAAGCTGCAGCAGTAACTTTTTTAAGTTGAACTAGTATTTCCAATCTCTTCAAAGCCTGCTTTACCGCTAGGGAAGCCTCCTTTTGTTTTGTTCGCTTCCACGCTGTCCTTTCACCAGCAGCTGGAGCATCAGTTTCAACACTGTCACCAGATCCAGAATGAGCTTGCCATATTAATTGATTAGACCCAAAAACAACCTTAATTGGGAAGCATTGTCTGGTCTTGGGGCCTTCATGATGACGCCTTGTGTAATCCATTGCCGTCAATTTCATGACCCAGGCATTCAATGGGGTCCTCGAAGAACTCATATTACTCTCTTGACTTGCTGGCACTGCTCCTGCAACCTCTTTAAGAGATTCTCCAAGTACTTGGAAGATAGTCGAATCCATGACCAAGATATCATCCAGGTAAGGCTGGACTCCTGTCATTCCACTCAGGATTTGGTCCATGGCCCTCTAATCGAGATAAGGGCACACATAATCAAGATGAGGGCTCTCCAACTCGAAATGGGGGGCATTCCAACTCAAAATAGGGGGCACTCCAACTCGAAATAGGGAGCATTCCTAATTGACGGGGCACTTGTAATTAACAGGGGGCACTCCTAATTCACCTGGGCACTCCTAATTGACAGGAGCACTGCTGGCAGATGTGCAGGCACTCATAATTGAAACTGTCGTTGCCCTAAATCTGAATGGAAGCACATCTAATCCAGATAGAAGTCTCTTATTCAAGACAGGGGGTGCTCCCAGTCAAGACAGGGAGAGCTCCCAATCGAATTTGGGGTACTCCTAATGGCGACAGGGGGACTCTCCTAATTGAATTAGTTGCTGCTCCAAATCTAAATACCCCAAACTGATATAGAAGGCTTCATTATTCGAGATGCAGGGCACTCCTAATCCAGGGAGATGCAGACCAAATCGAGGTAGGCAGCATTCCTAATTGACCGGGGACACTTAGAAGTGATTGAGGGGGTGGGGGGGGGGCACCCTAACTGAAATAGCCACTGGTCCAAATCTAAACAGGGGGGCATTCCTAATTGAGATAGAAGGCTCTCTTATTGCAGATAGGGACACTCCAAAATCGAGATGGGGCACTCCTAATCGTTAGTGGGGCATTCACAATCAAGATAGGGGGCTCTCCAAATTGAGATAGTTGGGACTTCAAATAGAGATAGAGGGCACTACTATGAACCTGGCAGTGAACCCAGCCAGGCCTGTGACACTGAATCTCAAAGGACAGAGTGAGCCCAGCCAGGCCTGTGACACTGAATCCCCAAAGGACAGAGTGAACCCAGCCAGGCCTGTGACACTGAATCTCAAAGGACAGAGTGAGCCCAGCCAGGCCTGTGACACTGAATCCCAAAGGACAGAGTGAACCCAGCCAGGCCTGTGACACTGAATCCCCAAAGGACAGAGTGAACCCAGCCAGGCCTGTGACACTGAATCTCAAAGGACAGAATGAACCCAGCCAGGCCTGTGACACTGAATCTCAAAGGACACAGTGAACCCAGCCAGGCCTGTGACACTGAATCCCCAAAGGACAGAATGAACCCAGCCAGGCCTGTGACACTGAATCTCAAAGGACAGAATGAACCCAGCCAGGCCTGTGACACTGAATCTCAAAGGACAGAATGAACCCAGCCAGGCCTGTGACACTGAATCTCAAAGGACACAGTGAACCCAGCCAGGCCTGTGACACTGAATCCCCAAAGGACAGAGTGAACCCAGCCAGGCCTGTGACACTGAATCTCAAAGGACAGAATGAACCCAGCCAGGCCTGTGACACTGAATCCCCAAAGGACAGAATGAACCCAGCCAGGCCTGTGACACTGAATCTCAAAGGACAGAATGAACCCAGCCAGGCCTGTGACACTGAATCCCCAAAGGACAGAATGAACCCAGCCAGGCCTGTGACACTGAATCTCAAAGGACAGAATGAACCCAGCCAGGCCTGTGACACTGAATCTCAAAGGACAGAATGAACCCAGCCAGGCCTGTGACACTGAATCTCACTGGACAGAGACTTGTTTCTATGAGACAGCCAGTTACTTATTCAATCGGCCAAATTTCCTTCTATCCCCCACCTCCTTACTTTCTTCATGAGCCTACCATGGGGGAACCTTATCAAACGCCTTACTAAAATCCATGTATACGACACCAACTGCTCTACCTTTGTCTACACACTTTGTTACTTCCTCAAAGAATTCAATCAAACTTGTGAGGTAGGACTTACCCCTCACGAAACCTCCCTGATTAAACTGCATCTTTCCAAATGATCATAAATCCTATCCCTCAAGACCCTTTCCATTAAATTACCGACCACCGAAGAAAGACTAACTGGCCTATAATTACCAGGGTCATTCCCATTTCCTTTCTTGAAGAGAGGAACAACATTCACCACTCTCCAGTCTCCTGACACAATCCACGTGGACAGTGAGGACCCAAAGATCAAAGCTAAAGGTTCCACAACCTCATCCCTTGCCTCCCAAAGTATCCTAGGAGTATCCCATCTTGCCCAGGGGACTTATTGACCCTCAGGTTTTTCAAAATTGCTAATACATCTTCCATCAGAACATCTACCTCCTCCATTCTATCAGCCTGTGTCACACACTCATCCTTACAAACATGGCCTGCTCCTTAGTGAACACTGAAGAAAAGTATTCATTCAACGCCTCTCCTATCTCTTTGGACTCCATGCGTAAGTTCCCACTACTATCCTTGACTGGCCCTAATCTCACCCTGGTCATTCTTTTATTTCTCACATAAGAGTAAAAAGCCTTGGGTTTTTTTTTATCCGACTCGCCAAGGACTTCTCATGCCTCCTCCTCGCTCTCCTAAGCCCTTTTTTTAACTCATTCCTAGCTACCTTGTAACTCTCAAGTGACCCAACTGAACCCATTGTCCACTGCACATGTAATGTTCTCAAAGAATTCCACCAAATTAGTCAAACATGACCTTCCCTTCATGAATCCATGCTGCGTTTTACCAATGGGACAATTTATATCCAGATGTCTCACTATTTCTTCCTTGATGATAGATTCAAGCATTTTCCCTACTACAGAAGTTAAGCTAACTGGCCTATAGTTACCCATCTTTTGTCTAACTCCTTTTTTAAACATTTAGTTTTCCAATCTGCGGGAACCACGCCAAAGTCCAGTGAATTTTGGTAAATTACCACTAGTGCATTTGCTATTTCCCCCACCATCTCTTTTAGTACCCTGGGATGCATTCCATCAGGACCAGGAGACTTTAGCCCCATTAACTTGCTCAACACTACCTCTTTCATAATAATGATAGTTTCTAGGTTCTCACCTGCCATAGGCTTCCTGTCGTCAATTATTGGCATGTTATTTATGTCTTCCACTGTGCAGACTCACGCAAAATACCTGTTCAATGCATCAGCCATTTTCTCATTTCCAGTTATTACACTCCCCTTCTCATCATCTAAACAACCAATGTTTACTTTAGCCATTCTTTTTCATTTTATATGCTTGTAGAAACTTTTTTTTTATTCTGAGCTGGTTTACTTTCATAATCCATCTTACCTTTCTTTATAGCTTTTTCGTGGCTTTCTGTTGACCTTTAAAGATTTCCCAAACCTCTTGGTTCCCACTAATCTTTGCCACTTTGTATGCATTTTCTTTCAATTTGATACCCTCCTTTATTTTCTTAGATATCCATGGCTGATTATCTTTTTCTACAGTCCTTCTACAGATCACTTTGAAAGTCCTCCACTGTTCCTCAATTGTCCCACCATAAAGTTTTTGCTCCCTGAGCCAACTCCTCCCTCATCCCATTATAGTCTCTTTTGTTTAATCACAAGACACTGGGATTGGATTTTACCTTCTCATACTCCATCTGTATTTTAAATTCCAACATACTGTGATTGCTTCTTCCAAGAGGATCCCTAACTGTAAGATCATTAATTATTCCTGTCTCATTACACAGGAACCCATCTAGGATAGCTTGCTCCCTTGCAGGGTTCCATTACATATTGTTCAAGGAAGATATCGCAGATACATTCTATGATCTCCTCCTCATGGCTGATCATCAAATTCAATATCCTGATCCCCCTTTCCCTCCATAATCCCTTGACCCCTTTAGCCCCAGAAGTTATACAAACAAACAAGAACAAAGAACTACCCAGCACGGGAAACAGGCCCTTCGGCCCAACGAGCCCGCGCCGCCGCATCCTCCTACACCTACCCTGTCCTGTGTGTATGCGAGTGGAACCCCTAACTTAGCCAGATTCAGGGAGAATAGTGTCAATTTGGTAAACCAATCAGCCGAAGAGCTATTTAATTTCTTCTTGAAATCACATGTGAACATGTGCGAATTCCTAACCTGTATGTGTGAGTACATGTGTTTGTAAGTCTGCACCAACCACAACCCCACCAAGGCCTTATCCCAATAACACCCACATATTTACCCTGCTAATCCCCTGACACTAGAGTCAACTGATCCACCTAACCTGCACATAACAAAGAACAACACAGCACGGGAAACAGGCCCTTCAGCCCAACGAGCCCACGCCGCCATCTTAACAATGTACTTTTCCTCCTCCACTCTCGACCCGTGTCTATGCTTATGGTACCCCCATTGGAGACCAGATTAAGGGGAGAATAATTTAGGGACAATTTGTTACACCAGTCAGCCTAAGAGCACATCTTTGGACTGTTGGAGGAAACCGGAGCACCCGGAGGAAATCCACGCAGACAGGGGGAGAATATTCAACAGCTTGTATCTGCAGCTAGATGTGGGAGAGAGTTCCACACTTCTACCATCCTTTGTGTGAGCAAGTGTTTCCTAAATTTATCTCCTGAATCTGATAATGAGATATTTGTCCCCTTGTCCGGGGCTCTCACACCAGTGAGTAAAATTTCTGTCAACTGATAATTCCATTCAAACCCTAAAATCCTCAGAGCAGACAGTTGGAGGGGGATGTTATTTGTGGGCTCACTTTTTCAGATAGTTCTTTCCAGATCAGAACTTGCTGTTTAAAAACAGTTTGTTTCTCTTCTGACTTCTTTGCCAATTACAGATCACAATAAATCTGCCCTTATCTGATTCTGACCCTTCTGCCAGTGGGAACACTTCTCATTATCAAAACCTCCTCATTTTGAACCCTCCCTGTTCAGACTCTCTTTATTCTTTGCCCTTGGAGGATAGTGCCAGTTTCTCCATGGTCTAAAAACAACTGAAATTTTTATTCTCTGTCAGTGGAGTCGGGACATCACTGGCATTTGTTGCTGCTCCCTAATTGTCAATAAGGTGGCGATGAGTCACCTTCATGAACCTTTTCATTCATTTGGTAAAGATCCTGATTCTTGCTCCTGTGCTGGTAATGCTGCTTTACATTCTTTCCAGAGACCTCAAATTGGATGTATTGCTGTAATTGAGGCTGAACTGGTGAATGATAAACAAAACCTCTCGCCTTTTGTAGTCCAGGGGGGTGATTCCCCCAGTCCACTAGCAGCGCAGTGAGCCAAGAGACACAAGCAAAGGCTGTGTGACAGGCTTCCCACTGGGTGCCATGGCCTCCCTGTATCCCTGGCCAGATTTTTGGCGCAGTCAACTTTGTGCCAGAAATCAGTGCGGAGCTGTATAAATTATACTGATGACCATCTGCATAGCCGACCTGGGACTGAAACTTTTGGGCCTGCAAGCATCTCCCCCTCAACCTCTCCCTAGTCCCCCTTCGGGCTGGTGAAGTGGGGTTGGAGGGGGGGTAGAAAGAGGTCATGGCTGGCCCAGACGTGTCTGTGAGACCAGAGATTACAGCGCACGGGGGGAGGGCTGGGAGGTGGCACGGTCAGCAATGTGTGCGTGGGTTCATGGGGCTGGACAGCAATCGGGAGGCTGGCAGTGTGGACTATTGCACCAGCGCCAGTCTCTGCTCTGACAAATCAGTGCCTGCACAGGGGCCCTCTCAGTGCTGTGCCACCGGCCTCTCCAGCTGGGTTAGGGTCCACCCTGGATTTTTAAGGAGATTCACGCGAGTGGATCCTGCAGTGCGCAGAGTATGGGAGGTTTGAAAATCCCACAAAAATAAACCCCAGCGGGAATTCCTCCAGTTTTTACGCGAATTCGGCACTTGGAATTATTCCCAGCTTTTTAAAAATCTGCTCGTTTTCCCAAGTCTCTCTGTTTTTGGGCTCCCTTTCAAATTGCACCACAAATTATCATAAAGGATTTCAATTGAAAGTGAAGCTGGGAGCTGCAATTGAATAAGTGGAGAGTAACAGGCAGATACTGTCTTCATTTTTATTTTGGGAAATGGAGAAGCTGGTGATTACAGATTCAGAGAAGCTGATGGTTTTTAAGACTGTCCATGCTCCATTGTAAGATCTGTTTCTTTTCTATTCCAGCCATTCCTAATTGGCTAAATGTGTGAACTTGACTGTCACTTTGACCCTGACTACTTCTCCATGGATAGTAATATCTTATTTTTCCTGTCTGCCAGGCAGTGAACTTTAAGTGGTAATTTGTAACAGTTGGAAAATGTCTGGCTTTTAATTGAAAAGCATCAGGAATAGTGCCAGTTGTAGACTCCATGGCCCCTTGCCCCTGCTCAGCATTGAATACAATCGTGGTTGTAAGAGAGATAAGAGATTCTTCCCGCTTAGAAAGGATAGCAGGACTAGAGGGCACAGCCTCAAGATAACGGGTGGAGGAGTGGGGGGTGCGGTTTAGATCGGAGTTGAGGAGGAACTTCTTCACTCAAAGGGTGATGAATCCCTGGAATTCTCTGCCCGTTGAAGTGGTGGAGGCTACCTCGCTGAATATATTTAAGTCACGGGTAGATAGGTTTCTGATAGACAAGGGAATTAAGGGTTATTGGGAGACAGCGGGAAAGTGGAACTGATCCACTTCAGATCAGCCATGATCTTATTGAATGGCGGGGCAGGCTCGAAGGGCTAGATGGCCTACTCCTGCTCCTATTTCTTATGTTCTTATTGCTCTCCTGTGTCTAATCCACTTTCCCAGCTGCTCCTCATATCCCTTCACTCTATAAGAGATCAGAAATCTCAGTCCTGGGGTTTGTCAGATTGTTGTTTTTCATCCATCTGCAGTTGCAGATGTCAGCGCTGAAAAGTGGAGAGATATTCTATACCATTAAAAACATCACATTAATTCATAGTCTTTGAAGAATTTCCCTGATTCAATCACTTTCAAATTAGTATCATTTCTTCAGAACAAACTATTCATATCATCTATTATTTCAATTTAAACTAACTTTATTGTGTTGTCTGGTCTGTGCTAGTTTTAACTGAACACTGCTCAGTATGTGACATGATCTATGTTATTGAGTTTTGAAAGAGAAAGGGTTAATGTTGCTGCTCTATAATTGTAATGGATATTCCTAAGTTTATCATCTGTATCACTGTAGGTATTTGAAATCAAATGCTAGTTGGCTAATTCGTTAAATTCTAATTGGGAACCATTGGAATGCTGAAACTAATATGTACACAAGCTAATAAAGAGTGGGGGACTAGTATAAATACTGTAACTAACAGTGAGCATGAAACTGAAAAGACCATAAGACACAGGAGCAGAATTCAGCTATTCTGCTCATCAAGTCCATTCCGCCATTTAATCATGGCTGATAAGTTTCTCAATCCCATTCTCCTGTCTTTCTCCCATACCATTTCATCCCCTTACCAATCAGGAACCTATCTATCTCTGTCTTAAATACACTCAATGAACTGGCCATGCACAGCCTTCTATGGCAATGAATTCCACAGATTCACCACCCTCTGGCTGAAGAAATATGAAATTGGAGAGATGACAATGTTTGAATTGTAATATCTAATGGTGTAAAGTATCTGGGAGCAGAGTGGAAACTCAAGGAGAACATCACCTACTCCAATCATATCATGCCCATCTGCCTGCCCGCGCACGACCTGGCTGCCCCGGGCAAGGTGGGCCACCTGGCGGGCTGGGGGATGGGCGTGGAGCTGAAGCCCGCCACCCACCTGCTGTACGTGGAGCTGGGGATGGCCAACGCCAGCCAGTGCCTGCACCAGCTGGCCCAGAAGCAGCCCGGCCTCTTTGCCGAGGACGCCCCCGACCTGTTCTGCACCCAGCACTCGGCGCTGGAGGAGAACGTCTGCCGGGGGGACCGGGGCGCCCCCTTCGTGGTGGAGGAGGGGGGCGTGGAGTACGCCGCCGGCATCCTCTCCTACGGCGAGGCCTGTCGGGCCTACACATACGCCGTTTACACCAATATCTACAACCACCTCGACTGGCTCAAGGAGATCATGGCCAACCATTGAGTTTGCGGCTAAAAATCAGAGCCGGGGGGGTGTGGGGAGGGGGGTGTGGGGGTGGGGTGGGCACTTCCCTTGCCCCCACCACCACCCCCAAAACCTCCAATCCTTCCATTCTCAAGAGCCCCCTTTGTCCAAACCCCCCCCCAACCCAATCTTTGGCCCACACTGTACGGGACTGGCTAACTCACGAAACTCTCAGTAGCCCCCCCAACCCCCACCCCCACCACCGACACCCTCACTTGTCTCCCCCACCAACCCCCCAACCCACCCTCCCGCATCCGTGGGGCCCTTCACCCTCCCCAAAAACCGACGCCGCCCCCCCCCCCACAACCCACCCCCCACTCTCCAATCCATCACACACAAAGAGTCCGTATGTGGGATGGGAAACAATCACGGGCTCCTTCACCACCCCCCCACCCACCGCCCTATCAAAAAACTGCGGGAACCCCTTCCCCATCCCCTGCCCACCAACCCCATCCTGCTCCCCGATTCATCGATCCATCACCGTAACCCTAACCCCCCCCCAACTAAACTATCCCCCCCGCACACACACACACACATTCAGCGTTGGAGAGATGACGGTAACGAGAGGCGGGGTCGGGGGCTGGGGTGGGGGACACAGAGTGGACAAGCGGTTGGGCAGAGAGTTGTCCGTTTGCGATCGGTGCTGACTCCAACTTCCAGCTAAATTTTCAATAAAAATCCTCGTTGCAAAATATTCCGTCTCTCTCTCTCTCTCTCTGGCGATGACTGGGTGGGGAGTCGGCGGGGGGTAGGATTAGTAAGTTTGACACACAGAGAGATGGGCCGAGTGGCCAGCAGCGAGGTTAAACACTGAAACCTTCTCCCTTGAGCCGCTGACATTGACACGGCAATGAAGTGCGGGTTACATAGGAAATAGCTTCCCACTGTTGACTCTATCTATACCCTTCATAATCTTATACACCTCCATTAGATCCCCCCTCAGTCGCTGTCTTTCAAGGGAAAACAGCCCCAATTTGCCCAGTCTCTCCTCATACCCCAGTCCTTCCATACCAGGCAACATCCTGGTAAACCTCCTCTGCACTCTCTCCAGAGTCTCCACGTCCTTCCGGTAGTAAGGCGACCAGAACTGGATGCAGTGCTCCACATGCAGCCTAACCAACGTTCTGTACAACTGCAACATTAGACTCCAGCTCTTATATTCTATTCCCCTTCCTATAAAGGCTAACATCCCATAGGCTTTCTTCACCACCTTCTCCACCTGTACTGCCACCTTCAAAGACTTGTGCACTTGCACCCCCAGGTCTCGCTGCATTTCTATACTCTTTATAGGCTTACCCTTTATCATGTAACCCCCCCCGACATTATTCCGGCCAAAATGCATCACCTCACGTTTATCCGGATTAAATGCCGTTTGCCATATATCTGCCCAATATCCCAGCCTATCGATATCCCGTTGTATTCCCAGACACTGCTCCTCACTGCCCCCCAATCCAGACATCTTAGTGTCATCTGCAAATTTGCTGATCACACCACCTACTCCCTCTTCCAAGTCATTTATAGACACTATAAGGACCCCCCCCACCCCCACCCACCACGCACCCTCCCCTCCCAGCACCCCCCCCCCACCCCACCGACACCCCCCCCACCCCCCGCCCCTCCGGACACTCTGCCATCTACCGTCTTCCCTCGGGGAAAGAGGTACAAAAGTGTGAGGTCACGTCCCAACCGACTCAAGAACGGCTCCTTCCCCACGTTCGATGTCCCACGTTCAAGGGTCACTCTGGGTCACCCCACGGCACGGAGCCATTCAAGATGGCGGCTCACCGCCAAGGTCAGGGGGAGGTGTGGGGGGTGGGGGGGTGGGGGGGAGATGGCTCGATTCTCTCGCTCGCCTGGAGACTGTTCTGGGCTCTGCAGAGTCAGCTCAGGACGTTGGACCCAACAAGGAGTGACCTTGTGTGTGTGTGTGGGTGTGTGTGTGTGTCTGGGTCGCTGTCCAGCTCCCGATTTTGCAGATTCCTCTGTCAATACTGAACTGTTTGCCTCTGGTGAGTTCAGTGGGGGAAGGTTCGGGAGATAAGGGATGGCAGATGCGGGAAGGGGAGGGCTGGAGACGGGAAAGAGAGTGGAGGAGGGCGGCGGGGGCGTGGGGTGGAGACTGGCCAGTCGCTGACTCTGCAGTCACTAACTCAATGGAAAGTTCCAGATCTGGGCAGTGGGGAGGGGTCACAAGAGGGAGAGAGGGTGAAAAGCGGCGGGATCTGCGCAGAGAGAGCAATTGCAAAGCACCGAGCCCAGCGGACACCCATCTCCTCCAAGAACAGCTCCGATTGCCCGCGGACGCCCAGACACAGTCTCAACATGGGGTGAGAACCCCGGCCAAGGGGAGATTTACTCTGTATCTAACCCTGTGCTGTACCTGTCCTGGGAGTGTTTGATGGGGTGGACAGTGTAGAGGGAGCTTTACTCTGTATCTAACCCCGTGCTGTACCTGTCCTGGGAGTGTTTCATGGGGGTACAGTGTAGAGGGAGTTTTACTCTGTATCTAACCCCGTGCTGTACCTGTCCTGGGAGTGTTTGATGGGGGTACAGTGTAGAGGGAGTTTTACTCTGTATCTAACCCCGTGCTGTACCTGTCCTGGGACTGTATGAAGGTGGACAGTGTAGAGAGAGCTTTACTCTGTATCTAACCCCGTGCTGTACCTGTCCTGGGAGTGTTTGATGGGGGGACAGTTCAGAGGGAGCTTTACTCTGTATCTAACCCCGTGCTGTGCCTGTCCTGGGAGTGTTTGATGGGGGACAGTGCAGAGGGAGTTTACTCTGTATCCAACCCTGTGCTGTACCTGTCCTGGGAGTGTTTGATGGGGACAGTGTCGAGGGAGCTTTACTCTGTATCTAACCCCGTGCTGTCCCTGTCCTGGGAGTGTTTGATAGGGACAGTGTAGAGGGAGCTTTACTCTGTATCTAACCCCGTGCTGTACCTGTCCTGGGAGTGTTTGATGGGTGGAGAGTGTAGAGGGAGCTTTAGTCTGTATCAAACCCTGTGCTGTACCTGTCCTGGGAGTGTTTGATGGGGGACAGTGTCGAGGGAGCTTTACTCTGTATCTAACCCCGTACTGTACCTGTCCTGGGAGTGTTTGATGGGGGGACAGTGTACAGGGAGATTTACTCTGTATCTAACCCCGTGCTGTACCTGTCCTGGGAGTGTTTGATCGGGGGACAGTGCAGAGGGAGCTTTACTCTGTATCTAACCCCGTGCTGTACCTGTCCTAGGAGTGTTTGATGGGACAGTGTTCCTTCTTCGCAAAGACATTGTTTATTTGGGAATAGATATTTTCTGTGTTTTATTCCTGCAGGATTTTCCGGTTCCGTTTGATGCTGCTCTGTTTGATTGGCTCATTATCACACCTCAATTCATCTGTGGGTGAGTGGCACTGTGGGAGGGTCAGTGCTGAGGGAGCGCCGCACTGTGGGAGGGTCAGTGCTGAGGGAGCGCCGCACTGTGGGAGGGTCAGTGCTGAGGGAGCGCCGCACTGTGGGAGGGTCAGTGCTGAGGGAGCGCCGCACTGTGGGAGGGTCAGTGCTGAGGGAGCACCGCACTGTGGGAGGGTCTGTGCTGAGGGAGCGCCGCACTGTGGGAGTTTGTCTCCAGGATAAGTTTGTTCCTGGAACAGGTTCTGACAATGTTTTATTTCAATTTTTTATTTCAACCAGGTTTACACATTGACCCCAGGGGGCACCATGATGGTGAGAGTTTTTACAATGTTAGTTACTCTGGGCTCTGTCGAGATCTTGATGTGTATCTGAATAAGGGTGGTTTATGTTGGATTCGCAGTGCTGAGGGAGTGCCGCACTGTGGGAGGGTCAGTGCTGAGGGAGTGCCGCACTGTGGGAGGGTCAGTGCTGAGGGAGTGCCGCACCATGGGAGGGTCAGTGCTGAGGGAGCGCCGCACTGTGGGAGGGTCAGTGCTGAGGGAGCGCCGCACTGTGGGAGGGTCAGTGCTGAGGGAGCGCCGCACTGTGGGAGGGTCAGTGCTGAGGGAGCGCCGCACTGTGGAAGGGTCAGTCCTGAGGGAGCGCCGCACAGTGGGAGGGTCAGTGCTGAGGGAGCGCCGCACTGTGGGAGTGTCAGTGCTGAGGGAGCGCCACACCGTGGGAGGGTCAGTGCTGAGGGAGCGCCACACTGTGGGAGGGTCAGTGCTGAGGGAGCACCGCACTGTGGGAGGGTTGGTGCTGATGGAGTGCCGCACTGTGGGAGGGTCAGTGTTGAGGGAGTGCCGCACTGTGGGAGGGTCAGTGCTGAGGGAGCACCGCACTGTGGGTGGGTCGGTGTTGAGGGAGCGCCGCACTGTGGGAGGGTTGGTGCTGATGGAGCGCCGCACTGTGGGAGGGTCGGTGTTGAGGGAGCGCCGCACTGTGGGAGGGTCAGTGCTGAGGGAGCACCGCACTGTGGGAGGGTCAGTGTTGAGGGAGTGCCGTACTGTGGGAGGGTCGGTGCTGAGGGAGCGCCGCACTGTGGGAGGGTTGGTGCTAATGGAGCGCCGCACTGTGGGAGGGTCAGTGCTGAGGGAGCGCCGCACTGTGGGAGGGTTGGTGCTGATGGAGCGCCGCACTGTGGGAGGGTCGGTGCTGAGGGAGTGCCGCACTGTGGGAGGGTTGGTGTTGAGGGAGTGCCGCACTGTGGGAATAACTTCCCAGGGAATGGTGGATTTTGGGAACTGGGTCTAACAGTGTTTTATTTCCATCTATTTTTTATCCAGCTGATGAAGCTGAGGATATCTCACACAAGGATGGTGAGTGTTTTTGCAATGTTTCATATTCTGGGCTCTCTGGAGATCTGGCTTTGCGGAATGAACCTGGACAAGTGTCGGATCTCTCTGTGGGCGGGCATTTGGGGAATTGTGATCATAATTCTGTCTCCTTCACACTCGCACTCGAGGGAACTGGGACCAAGCTATCTTGGGAAGTTTTTCTCTGGAGTGAGGGGAAATATGAAGCCATCAGGCAGGAAATTCGAGGCGGAAATTGCTGTACTGTGGGAGGGTTGGTGCTGAGGGAGTGCCGCACTGTGGGAGGGTCATTGCTGAGGGAGCGCCGCACTGTGGGAGGGTTGGTGCTGATGGAGCGACGCACTGTGGGAGGGTCGGTGTTGAGGGAGTGCCGCACTGTGGGAGGGTCAGTGCTGAGGGAGCACCGCACTGTGGGAGGGTCAGTGTTGAGGGAGTGCCGTACTGTGGGAGGGTCGGTGCTGAGGGAGCGCCGCACTGTGGGAGGGTTGGTGCTGATGGAGCGCCGCACTGTGGGAGGGTCAGTGCTGATGGAGCGCCGCACTGTGGGAGGGTCAGTGCTGAGGGAGCGCCGCACTGTGGGAGGGTTGGTGCTGATGGAGCGACGCACTGTGGGAGGGTCAGTGCTGAGGGAGTGCCGCACTGTGGGAGGGTTGGTGTTGAGGGAGTGCCGCACTGTGGGAATAACTTCCCAGGGAATGGTGGATTTTGGGAACTGGGTCTAACAGTGTTTTATTTCCATCTATTTTTTATCCAGCTGATGAAGCTGAGGATATCTCACACAAGGATGGTGAGTGTTTTTGCAATGTTTCATATTCTGGGCTCTCTGGAGATCTGGCTTTGCGGAATGAACCTGGACAAGTGTCGGATCTCTCTGTGGGCGGGCATTTGGGGAATCGTGATCATAATTCTGTCTCCTTCACACTTGCACTCGAGGGAACTGGGACCAAGCTATCTTGGGAAGTTTTTCTCTGGAGTGAGGGGAAATATGAAGCCATCAGGCCGGAAATTCGAGGCAGAAATTGCTGTACTGTGGGAGGGTTGGTGCTGAGGGAGTGCCGCACTGTGGGAGGGTCATTGCTGAGGGAGTGCCGCACTGTGGGAGGGTCAGTGCTGAGGGAGCGCCGCACTGTGGGAGGGTCAGTGCTCAGGGAGCGCCGCACTGTGGGAGGGTCAGTGCTGAGGGAGCGCCGCACTGTGGGAGGGTCAGTGCTGAGGGAGCGCCGCACTGTGGGAGGGTCAGTGCTGAGGGAGCGCCGCGCTGTGGGAGGGTCGGTGCTGAGGGAGCGCCGTACTGTGGGAGGGTCAGTGCTGAGGGAGCACAGCACTGTGGGAGGGTCAGTGCTGAGGGAGTGCCGCACTGTGGGAGGGTCAGTGCTGAGGGAGTGCCGCACTGTGGGAGGGTCAATGCTGAGGGAGTGCCGCACTGTTGGAGGGTCAGTGCTGAGGGAGCGCCGCACTGTGGGAGGGTCAGTGCTGACGGAGCGCCGCACTGTGGGAGCATCAGTGCTGATGGAGCACTGCACTGTGGGAGGGTCAGTGCTGAGGGAGCGCCGCACTGTGGGAGCATCAGTGCTGATGGAGCACTGCACTGTGGGAGGGTCAGTGCTGAGGGAACGCCACACTGTGGGAGGGTCAGTGCTGATGGAGCGCTGCACTGTGGGAGGGTCAATGCTGAGGGAGTACCGCACTGTTGGAGGGTCAGTGCTGAGGGAGCGCCGCACTGTGGGAGGGTCAGTGCTGACGGAGCGCCGCACTGTGGGAAGGTCATTGCTGAGGGAGCGCCGCACTGTGGGAGGGTCAATGCTGAGGGAGTGCCGCACTGTTGGAGGGTCAGTGCTGAGGGAGCTCCGCACTGTGGGAGGGTCAGTGCTGACGGAGCGCCGCACTGTGGGAATGTGAGTGCTGATGGAGTGCCGCAATCCGGGATGGTCAGTGCTGAGGGAACGCCGCACTGTGGGAGGGTCAGTGCTGAGGGAGCGCTGCACTGTGGGAGGGTCAGTGCTGAGGGAGCGCCGCACTGTGGGAGGGTCAGTGCTGAGGGAGCGCTGCACTGTGGGAGGGTCAGTGCTGAGGGAGCACCGCACTGTGGGAGGGTCAGTGCTGAGGGAGCGCCGCACTGTGGGAGGGTCAGTGCTGAGGGAGCGCCGCACTGTGGGAGCGTCAGTGCTGAGGGAGCGCCGCACTGTGGGAGGGTCAGTGCTGAGGGAACGCCACACTGTGGGAGGGTCAGTGCTGATGGAGCACCGCACTGTGGGAGGGTCAGTGCTGAGGGAGCGCTGCACTGTGGGAAGGTCATTGCTGAGGGAGCGCCGCACTGTGGGAGGGTCGGTGCTGAGGGAGCGCCGCACTGTGGGAGGGTCAGTGCTGACGGAGCGCCGCACTGTGGGAATGTGAGTGCTGATGGAGTGCCGCAATCCGGGATGGTCAGTGCTGAGGGAACGCCGCACTGTGGGAGGGTCAGTGCTGAGGGAGCGCTGCACTGTGGGAGGGTCAGTGCTGAGGGAGCACCGCACTGTGGGAGGGTCAGTGATGAGGGAGCGCCGCACTGTGGGAGGGTCAGTGCTGAGGGAGCGCCGCACTGTGGGAGGGTCAGTGCTGACTCGTTAGAGTTTAGAAGAATGAGGGGAGATCTCATTGAGACGTATAAGATGATGAATGGGATGGATAGGATAGAGGTGGAAAGACTCTTCCCGCTCAAAAAAGACAGTAGGACTAGGGGGCACAGCCTCAAGATAAAGGGGGGGCAGTTCAGAACGGAGTTGAGGAGGAACTTCTTCACTCAAAGGGTGGTGAATCTCTGGAATTCTCTGCCCGTTGAAGTGGTGGAGGCTGCCTCGCTAAATATTTTTAAGAAGCGGGTTGATGGGTTTTTGATAAGAGAGGGGATTAAGGGTTATGGGGAGAGGGCGGGAAAGTGGAACTGAGCCACGACAGATCAGCCATGATCTTATTGAATGGCGGGGCAGGCTCGAAGAGCCAGATAGAACATAGAACATAGAACATAGAACATTACAGCGCAGAACAGGCCCTTCGGCCCACGATGTTGCGCCGACCAGTTACAAAAACAATGACCCACTAGCCTAAACCAATCCCTTTTCGTCCATAAACCTATCCAGAGATCTCTTAAACGCCCCCAAACTAGACGCATTTACAACTGCAGCAGGCAGGGCATTCCAATCCCTCACCACCCGCTGGGTAAAGAACCTACCCCTGACATCCGTCCTGTAGCTACCCCCCCTTAATTTAAAGCCATGCCCCCTCGTGCTAGCTTTCTCCATCCGAGGAAAAAGGCTATCACTATCCACCCTATCTAAACCTCTAATCATCTTATATGTTTCAATAAGATCCCCTCTTAGCCGCCTTCTTTCCAACGAAAACAACCCTAGATCCCTCAGTCTCTCCTCATAGGACCTCCCCACCATACCAGGCAACATCCTAGTAAACCTCCTCTGCACCTAGATGGCCTACTCCTGCTCCTATTTCTTATGTTCTTATGTTCTTATGTTCTTATGATGGAGCACTGCACTGTGGGAGGGTCAGTGCTGAGGGAACGCCACACTGTGGGAGCGTCAGTGCTGATGGAGCACCGCACTGTGGGAGGGTCAGTGCTGAGGGAACGCCGCACTGTGGGAGGGTCAGAGCTGAGGGAGCGCCGCACTGCGGGAGGGTCAGTGCTGATGGAGTGCCGCACTGTGGGACGGTCAGTGGCGAGGGAGCACCGCACTGTGGGAGGGTCAGTGCTGAGGGAGTGCCGCACTGTGGGACGGTCAGTGGCGAGGGAGTGCCGCACTGTGGGAGGGTCAGTGCAGAGGGAGCGCCGCACTGTGGGAGGGTCAGTGCTGAGGAAGCGCTGCACTGTGGGAGGGTCAGTGCTGAGGGAGCACCGCACTGTGGGAGGGTCGGTGCTGAGGGGGCGCCGCACTGTGGGTGGGTCGGTGCTTAGGGAGCGCCGCACTGTGGGAGGGTCGGTGCTGAGGGAGCGCCACACTGTGGGAGGGTCAGTGCTGAGGGAGCGCCACACTGTGGGAGGGTCAGTGGCGAGGGAGCGCCGCACTGTGGGAGGGTCAGTGCTGAGGGAGCGCCGCACTGTGGGAGGGTCAGTGCTGAGGGAGCACCGCACTGTGGGAGGGTCAGTGCTGAGGGAGCACCGCACTGTGTGAACATCAGTGATGAGGGAGCGCCGCAGTGTGGGAGGGTCAGTGCTGAGGGAGTGCCGCACTGTGGGAGGGTCAGTGCTGAGGGAGCGCCGCACTGTGGGAGGGTCAGTGCTCAGGGAGCACCGCACTGTGGGAGGGTCAGTGCTGAGGGAGCACCGCACTGTGGGAGGGTCAGTGCTGAGGGAGCACCGCAGTGTGTGAACATCAGTGATGAGGGAGCGCCGCACTGTGGGAGGGTCGTTGCGGAGGGAGTGCCGCACTGTGGGAGGGTCAGTGCTGAGGGAGTGCCGCACTGTGGGAGGGTCGGTGCTGAGGGAGCGCCACACTGTGGGTGGGTCAGTGCCAAGGGAGCACTGCACTGTAGGTGGGTCAGTGCCGAGGGAGCCACACACTGTGGGTGGGAGCTGAAGGACTAAATGCATTACTGATCTGTGCCTCACTGCACTCCCTCTCCGTCTCTCTCTCTCTCTCTGTCTCTCCTCCTGTTTCAGTTCACTGCGGCGTTCCTGTGAATATTTCTCACGGACATTATGAATATCTGTCTCATCACGATGATGACACCTATCTTTCCGTGATCAAGTATGCTTGCGATGGCCCGGTCTACCACCTCGAGGATCCCGAGGAGGGTAGGTAAAGCTGGTGTCCGGGAGCGAACCATCAAAGTGTAATCGAGTGAGAAAACGTGCCCCCAACCTCACCCCACCAACCAAAAAGAAAATCGTGCATCCCCTTCTGCTGACTATTGGGCTGAAATATTCTAGGGCAGCCTGTAACCTGACGTTGGTGGAATTTGGGGATACAGGTGTATTGCCAGCCAAATTCACCGGACACTCACTGAACGTTCGATGACACGCTGTTCTTATTCTTCTCTGAGTGAGTTGTGTCGATTGTGCTCCACCCACCGGCCTCTGGGTTATGGTTACAATGCGACCAAGATTGTGTTCGCAATGTTTACCGGGTTAACTGAGGAGATCGCGAGTGGGCCTGGGGTGGGGGGGTGCCACCAGTGATAATTTTTTATTCGAGAATGATGGGGAGAAACGCCAGCCGTCCTGATATCAAAGGATGGCCATGTCGGATAAGCAGCAAACCTGCGCGATAAGGAACGCTGTGAAGAGTTCCCCTGGTAAATTGGAGCGATTGTTCCCAGACCGAGAGAAGCAGCTTCAGAGTCGGGTAAACTTCTGGTTCATTCTACCAAGGACACAACCAGGAAGAGAATATTTCGAGCCCAGTGTGTTGGCTGAAACTGGGACGGTCCGTGACCTTGCTAAGCTGGGAGATCCAGGAAAGAGTGATCATAATATTAGGCAATTTTGGCATGGGTTTGGGAGGAATTTGAGGAAATCCAAAATTAGTTGTTGTAAATCCCACACTCTGAGGCCCATCCCTCATTCACCCTGCCCTCTCCCCGTCTCCCTCGCTCCCCCCGCCCTCTCCCTGTCTCCCTCACTCCCCGCGCCCTCTCCCCGTCTCCCTCGCTCCCCCCGCCCTCTCCCTGTCTCCCTCGCTCCCCTTCCAGCCTCCGCCCCAGGGGGGTAGGGGAAGGGGTTAGAATGATGAAATCGAGGTGGAGGGGGATATTTCAGAGTACCGGGGGAGGGTGTGTGACACTGCGATGGTTTGGGTAAATGTGGATCCGATTATCTGGGATTTGTTCTCAGCCTGTCTCTGTGTCTCTCTCTCTCTCTCTGTCTCTCCCTCTGGTCTCTAGCTGTGTACATTTGTACAGAACATAACAAGTGGAAGAACGCAAAACTGAAGTACAAATTGCCAGAATGTCACAAAGGTGAGAGAGAGATTAACCTCAGTAACACACAGTCTCCCTATCCCCTCGGTTACACCACACTCGGAGCACCGTGCACAGTTCCTGTCTCCCTATCCCCTCGATTAGACCCACACTGGGAGCACAGTTCGGGTCTCCCTATCCCCTCAATTAGACCCACACTCGGAGCACAGTTCCCGTCTCCCTATCCCCTCGGTTAGACCCACACTCGGAGCACAGTTCCCGTCTCCCTATCCCCTCGATTAGACCATACCCGGAGCACAGTTCCCGTCTCCCTATCCCCTCAGTTAGACCCACACTCGGAGCACAGTTCCCGTCTCCCTATCCCCTCGATTAGACCACACTCGGAGCACAGCTCCCGCCTCCCCATCCCCTCGATTAGACCATACCCGGAGCACAGTTCCCGTCTCCCTATCCCCTCGGTTTGACCCACTCTCGGAGCACAGTTCCCGTCTCCTGATCCCCTTGATCAGACCCACACTCGGAACACAGTTCCCATCTCCCTATCCCCTCGGTTAGACCCACACTGGGAGCACCGTTCCTGTCTCCCCATCCCATCATTTCGACCCACACTCGGAACACAGTTCCGGTCTCCCTATCCCCTCGAGAAGACCCACACTCGGAGCACAGTTCCCGTCTACCTATCCCCTCGATTAGACCCATAATCGGAGCACAGTTCCCGTCTCATCATTTCGACCCACACTCGGAACACAGTTCCGCTCGCCCTATCCCCTCGATTAGACCACACTCGGAGCACGGTTCCGGTCTCCCTGTCCCCTCGATTAGACCCACACTCGGAGCACAGTTCTGGTCTCCCTATCCCCTCGATGAGACCACACTCGGAGCACAGTTCCCGTCTCCCTATCCCCTCAGTTAGACCCACACTTGTAGCACAGTTCCCGTCTCCCTATCCCCTCAATTAGACCCACACTCGGAGCACAGTTCCCGTCTCCCTATCCCCGCGATTAGATCCACACTGGGGGCACAGTTCCAGTCTCCCTATCCCCTCGGTTAGACCACACTCGGAGCACAGTTCCCGTCTCCCTACCCCCTCGATCAGACCCTCACTGGGAGCACAGTTCCCGTCTCCCTATCCCCTCGGTTGGACCCACATTCGGAGCACAGTTCCCATCTCCCTACATCCTTGGTTCGACCCACACTCGGAGCACAGTTCCCATCTCAATATCCCGTCGGTTAGACCCACACTCTGAGCCCAGTTCCCGTCTCCGAATCACCTCGATTAGACCACACTCGAAGCACAGTTCCCGTCTCCCTATCCCCTCGATTAGACCCACACTCGGAACACAGTTCCCGTCTCTCTATCCCCTCGGTTAGACGCACACTCTGAGCCCAGTTCCCGTCTCCCTATCCCCTCAGTTAGACCCACACTCTGAGCACAGTTCCTGTCTCCATATCCCCTCGGTTAGACCAACACTCGGAGCACAGTTCCCGTCTCCCTACACCCTCGATTAGACCACACTCGGAGCACAGCTCCTGTCTCCATATCCCCTCGGTTAGACCCACACTCGGAGCACAGTTCCCGTCTCCCTATCCCCTCGGTTCAACCCACAGTAGGAGCACAGTTCCTGTCTCCCTATCCCCTCGGATAGACCCACACTCGGAGCACAGTTCCCGTCTCCCTATCCACTCGGATAGGCCCACACTCGGAGCACATTTCCCGTCTCCCTACCCCCTCGGTTAGACCCACACTCGGAGCACACTTCACGTCTCCCTATCGCTTCGGTTAGACCCACACTCGGAGCACAGTTCCTGTCTCCCTATCCTTTCGGTTAGACCCATACTCGGAGCACAGTTCCCGTCTCCCTATCCCTTCGGATAGACCGACACTTGGAGCACAGTTCCAGTCTCCCTGTCGCCTCGATTAGACCACACTAGGAGCACAGCTCCCGTCTCCCTATCCCCTCGATTAGACCATACTCGGAGCACAGTTCCCATCTCCCTATCCCCTCGGTTTGACCCACACTCGGAGCACAGTTCCCGTCTCCCTATCCCCTCGATTAGACCACACTTGGAGCACAGTTCCTGTCTCCGTATCCTCTCAGTTAGACCCATACTCGGAGCACAGTTCTGTTCCCCCTATCGCCTCGGTTAGACCCACACTCGGAGCACAGTTCCCGTCTCCCTATCCCCTCGGTTTGACCCACACTCGGAGCACAGTTCCCGTCTCCCTATCCCCTCGGTTCAACCCACACTAGGAGCACAGTTCCCGTCTCCCCATCCCCTCGGATAGACGAACACTCGGAGCACAGTTCCCGTCTCCCTATCCCCTCGCTTAGACCCACAGTCGGAGCACAGTTCCCGTCTCCCTATCCCCTCGGATAGGCACACACTCAGAGCACATTTCCCGTCTCCCTACCCCCTCGGTTAGACCCACACTCGGAGCACAGTTCCCGTCTCCCTATCCTTTCGGTTAGACCCACACTCGGAGCTCAGTCCCCGTCTCCCTATCCCCTCGGTTCGATCCACACTCGGAGCACAGTTCCCGTCTACTTATCCCCTCGGTTAGACCCACACTCGGAGCTCAGTTCCCGTCTCCCTATCCCCTCGGTTAGACCCACACTCGGAGCACAGTTCCCGTCTCCCTATCCCCTCGGTTAGAGCCACACTCAGAGCTCAGTTCCCGTCTCTGAATCACCTCGATTAGACCCACACTCGGAGCACAGCTCCTGTCTCACTATCCCCTCGGTTAGACCCACACTCGGAGTACAGTTCCCGTCTCCCTATCCCCTCGGATAGACCCACACTCGGAGCACATTTCCCGTCTCCCTACCCCCACGGTTAGACCCACACTCGGAGCACAGTTCCCGTCTCCCTATCCCCTCAGTTAGAGCCACACTCGGAGCTCAGTTCCCGTCTCTGAATCACCTCGATTAGACCACACTCGGAGCACAGTTCCCGTCTCCCTATCCCCTCGGTTAGACCCACACTCGGAGCACAGTTCCCGTCTCCCTATCCACTCGGTTAGACCCACACTCAGAGCACAGTTCCCATCGCCCTATCCCCTCGGTTAGACCCACACTGGGAGCACAGTTCCCGTCTCCCTATCCCCTCGGTTAGACCCACACTCGGAGCACAGTTCCCGTCTCCCTTTCCCCTCATTTAGACCCACACTCAGACCACAGTTCCCGTCTCCCTATCCCCTCGGTTAGACCCACACTCGGAGCACAGTTCCCATCTCCCTATCCCCTCGGTTCGACCCACACTCGGAGCACAGGTCCCGTCTCCCTATCCCCTCATTTCGATCCACACTTGGAGCACAGTTCCCGTCTCCCTATCCCCTCAGTTAGACCACACTCAGAGCACAGTTCCCTTCTCCCTATCGCCTCGGATGGACCCACACTCGGAGCACAGTTCCGGTCTCCCTATCCCCTCGGTCAGACCCACACTCGGAACACAGTTCCCGTCTCCCTATCCCCTGGGTTAGACCCACACTCGGAGCATAGTTCCCTTCCCCCTATCCCCTCGGTTAGACCAACGGTCGGATCACAGTTCCGGTCTCCCTGTCGCCTCCGTTAGACCCGTATTCAGAACATAAGAACATAAGAAATAGGAGCAGGAGTAGGCCATCCAGCCCTTCGAGCCTGCCCCGCCATTCAATAAGATCATGGCTGATCTGTCGCTGCTCAGTTCCACTTTCCCGCCCTCTCCCCATAACCCTTAATCCCCTCTCCTATCAAAAACCCATCAACCCGCGTCTTAAAAATGTTTAGCGAGGCAGCCTCCACCACTTCAACGGGCAGAGAATTCCAGAGATTCACCACCCTTTGAGTGAAGAAGTCCCTCCTCAACTCCGTTTTAAACCGTCCCCCCTTTATCGTGAGGCTGTGCCCCCTAGTCCTACTGTCCTTTCTGAGCGGGAAGAGTCTTTCCACCTCTATCCTATCCATCCCATTCATCATCTTATATGTCTCAATGAGATCTCCCCTCATTCTTCTAAACTCTAACGAGTACAAGCCTAGTTTATTCAGCCTCTCCTCATAGCTCAACCCCCTCAACTCCAGTATCAGCCTAGTAAACCTCCTCTGCATTCCCTCCAAGGCCAAAATATCTTTGCGCAGGTGCGGCGCCCAAAACTGCACACAGTACTCCAGCTGCGGCCTCACCAATGCCCTATACAGCTGCAGCAAGACCTCCCTACTTTTATATTCAATCCCCCTCGCTATGAAGGCCAGCATCCCTTTCGCCTTCCTGACCACCTGCTGCACCTGCAAGCTGGGTTTTTGTGACTCATGCACAAGGACCCCGAGGTCCCTCTGCACTGTCGCCTGCTGCAGTTTTTCGCCCCGTAAGTAATAGTCCTTCCTACCATTCTTCCTACCAAAGTGGACCACCTCACACTTGCCAACATTAAATTCCATTTGCCATTTCCTGGCCCATTCGCCCAGCCTATCTAGATCCTTCTGCAGACTCTCCACACCCTTCGCACAATTTGCCGTTCCCCCAATCTTGGTGTCATCAGCAAATTTCGACACTCTACACTCGGTTCCCTCCTCCAGATCATCTATATAAATGGTAAAAAGCTGAGGCCCCAGCACCGACCCCTGGGGCACTCCACTAGTCACCATCCGCCAATCCGAATAGCACCCGTTGACCCCCACTCTCTGCCTCCTATTTGACAACCAATCCTCTATCCACGCTAACACCCTATCCCCAACTCCATGTCCCTCTACCTTCTGCAGTAACCTCTTGTGAGGCACTTTGTCAAACGCCTTCTGAAAATCTAGAAAGACCGCATCCACCGGCTCTCCTCTATCCACCGCCCTAGACACATCCTCATAGAACTCCAGTAAATTTGAACACAGTTCCCGTCTCCCTATCCCCTCATTTCGACCCACACTCAGAGCACAGTTCCCGTCTCCCTATCCCCTCGGTTAGACCCACACTCGGAGCACAGTTCCCGTCTCCCTATCTCCTCGGTTAGATCCACACTCGGAGCACAGTTCCCGTCTCCCTATCCCCTCGGTTAGACCCACACTCGGAGCACAGTTCCCGTCTCCCTATTTTCTCGGTTCGACCCACACTCGGAGGACAGTTCTGATCTCCCTATCCCCTCGATTCGACCCACACTCAGCACAGTTCCCGTCTCCCTATCCCCTCAGTTAGACCCACACTCGGAGCACAGTTCCCGTCTCCCTATCCCCTCGGTTAGACCCACACTCGGACTACAGTTCCCGTCTCCCTATCCCCTCGATTAGGACACACTCGGAGCACAGTTCCCGTCTCCTATCCCCTCGATTAGGCCACACTCGGAGCACAGTTCCCGTCTCCCTATCCCCTCGGTTAGACCCAAACTCGGAGCATTGTTTCGGTGTCCCTATCCCCTCGGTTAGACCACACTCGGAATACCGTTCCGGTCTCCCTATCGCCTCAGTTAGACCCACACTCGGAGCACAGTTCCCGTCTCCCTATCCCCTCGATTGTACCACACTCGGAGCACAGTTCCCGTCTCGCTATCCCCTAGATTAGACAACACTCGGAGCACAGTTCCCGTCTCCCTATCCCCTCAGGGAGACCCACACTCGGCGGACAGTTCTCGTCTCCCTATCCCCTCAATTAGGCCCACACTCGGAGCACAGTTCCCGTCTCCCTATCCCCTCGGTTAGACCACACTCGGAGTACAGTTCCCGTCTCCTTATCCACTCGATTGGACCACACTCGGAGCACAGTTCCCGTCTCCCTATCCCCTCGGTTAGACCCACACACGGAGCACAGTTCCCGTCCCCTATCCCCTCGATTAGACCACACTCGGAGCACAGTTCCCGTCTCCCTATCCCCTCGATTAGACCACACTCGGAGCACAGTTCCCGTCTCCCTATCCCCTCAATTTGACCACACTCGGAGCACAGTTCTGGTCAGTCTATCCCCTCGGTTAGACCCACACTCAGAGCACAGTTCAAAGGACAAAGAACAACACAGCACGGGAAACAGGCCCTTCGGCCCAACGAGCCCGCGCCGCCGTCCCATTGTCTCAGTGACCTATTCATGATTTTAGTCTACACCTAATGTGCGAGGATCAGGGAGGTCCAATATAGGGACAATTTGTTACCCAAACAATCAGCCTAAAAGCACATCTTTGGGATGTGGGAGGAAACCGCAGCACCCGGAGGAAACCCACGCAACCACGGGGAGAACGTGCAAACTCCCACAGACACAGGCCCAAATCCATGTGTCCGCACAGCAACAGAGATAGTCTCTGAGCTGTCATGTTGCCCTCGAGATGGTCCAGTTTAAGCACACTAACGACATGAAGCAATAGGCAACTCCCGAAGCAGCATCCAAGAGCAGCCCACTACAACCTGCCGCATGCATGCCCCTTGCTGGTCAACAAGGTGGACTTAAATGCCTGTGGAGACAAAAAATTCATTATTAAACAGGCAAAGACTGTAACATCCCTGAGGCAAAAAACGTAATCCCAAGACTACAATGTTTAGTAAGGCCTGCTATATCCCCCTATATGTAGACCGCTCATGTGGCTGTCTAAGTGACTCTTAAACAACCCTAGCGTGCCCGCTTCCACCACCTTACTCGGCAGTGCATTCCACACCCCCACTACCCTTTGCGTGAAAAACTGCCCTCTAATATTTGTCTTATACCTAGCCCCCCTCACCCTAAGCCCGTGACCCCTCGTTCTATCCATTTCTAATAGTGGAAAAAGCTTACCACCATTTACTCTATCTATCCCCTTCATAATCTTATAAACCTCTATTAGATCCCCCCTCAGCCGACGTCTCTCAAGGGAAAACAGCCCAAGTTCGTTCAATCTTTCCTCGTAAGACAGCCCTTCCATACCAGGCAGCATCCTGGTAAATCTCCTCTGCACTCTCTCCAGGATCTCTACATCCTTCCGGTAGTACGGCGACCAGAACTGGACGCAGTACTCCAAGTGAGGCCTAACCAACGTTCTATACAACTGCAACATCAGACTCCTACTCTTATATTCTATACCCCTTCCTATGAAGGCTAACATACCATACGCTTTCCTCATCACATTCTGCACCTGCACCGACACCTTCAGGGACTTGTGCACTTGCACCCCCAGGTCTCTCTGCGTATCTATACTCCGGATAGTTCTACCTTTTATCGTATAACTCCCCTCCACATTATTCCGGCCAAAGTGCATCACCTCGCATTTCTCCGGATTAAATCCCATTTGCCATCTATCTGCCCAATCTACCAGCCTGTCTATGTCCTGTTGCATTGACAGGCACTGCTCCTCAGTACCTGCCAATCCAACCATCTTAGTGTCATCAGCAAATTTGCTGATCACACCACCTACCCCCTCTTCCAAGTCATTAATATATACCACAAATAGAAGAGGTCCTAGTACCGAGCCCTGCGGCACACCACTGGTGACAGACCTCCAATTGGAAAAGGAGCCTTCCACTACTACCCGCTGTCTCCTCCTCCCAAGCCAGTTCTCCACCCATCTACATACCTGGCCTTGTATCCCGTCACCCTATCCCCTCGCTTTGACCACACTCGGAGCACAGTTTGGATCTCCCTATCCCCTCGATTAGACCCACACTTGGAGCTCAGTTCCGGTCTCCCTATCCCATCGATTCGACCACACTCGGAGCATAGTTCCCGTCTCCCTATCCCCTCAATTAGACCCACACTGGGAGCACAGGTCCGGTCTCCCTATCCCCTTGATTAGACCCACACTCGGAGCACAGTTCTGGTCTCCCTATCCCCTCGATTATACCCACACTCGGCGCACAGTTCCCATCTCCCTATCCCCACAGTTAGACCCACACTCGGAGCACAGTTCCCGTCTCCGTATTGCCTCCATTAGACCCACACTCGGAACACAGTTCCCATCTCCCTATCCCCTCGGTTAGACCCACACTCGGAACACAGTTCCCGTCTCCCTATCCCCTCGATTTGACCACACCCGGAGCACAGTTCCGGTCTCCCTATCCCCTCGGTTAGACCCACAATCGGAACACAGTTCCCGTCTCCCTATCCCCTCGGTCAGACCCACACTCGGAGCACAGTTCCTGTCTCCCTATCCCCTCGATTAGACCCACACTCGGGGCACAGTTCCGGTCTCCCTATCCCCTCGGTTAGACCCACACTCGGAGCACAGTTCCCGTCTCCCTACCCCCTCGGTTAGACTCACACTCGGAGCACAGTTCCCGTCTCCCTATCCATTCGATTCGACCAAACTCGGAACACAGTTCTGGTCTCCCTATCCACTCGATTAGACCACACTCGGAGCACAGTTCCCGTCTCCCGATCCCCTCAGTTAGACCCACACATGGAGCACAGTTCCCGTCTCCCTATCCCCTTGATTAGACCACACTCGCACCACAGTTCCCGTCTCCCTATCCCCTCGATTAGACCTCACTTGGAGCACAGTTCCCGTCTCCCTATCCCCTCAGTTAGACCACACTTGGAGCACAGTTCCCGTCTCCCTATCCCCTCGATTAGACCACACTCGGAGCACAGTTCCCGTCTCCCTATCCCCTCAGTTAGACCACACTTGGAGCACAGTTCCCGTCTCCCTATCCCCTCGATTAGACCACACACGGAGCACAGTTCCCGTCTCCCTATCCCCTCAATTTGACCACACTCGGAGCACAGTTCTGGGCAGCCTATCCGCTCGGTTAGACCCACAGTCGGAGCACAGTTCCCGTCACCCTATCCCCTCGCTTTGACCACTCTCGGAGCACAGTGCCGATCGCCCTATCCCCTCAATTAGACCCACACTCGGAGCACAGTTCCGGTCTCCCTGTCCCATCGATTCGACCAAACTCGGAGGACAGTTCCCGTCTCCCTATCCCCTCGGACAGACCACACTCGGAGCACAGTTCCTGTCTCCCTATCCCCTCAATTAGACCCACACTCGGAGCACAGTTCCCGTCTCCATATCCCCTCAATTAGACCCACACTCGGAGCACAGTTCCTGTCTCCCTATCCCCTCGGTTAGACCCACACTGGGAGCACAGTTCCTGTCTCCCTATCCCCTCGATTAGACCCACACTCGGAGCACAGTTCTGGTCTCCCTATCCCCTCGATTAGACCCACACTCGGAGCACAGTTCCCGTCTCCCTACCTGCTCGGTGAGACCCACACTCGGAGCACAGTTTCCGTCTCCCTATCCCCACTTTTAGACCCACACTTGGAGCACAGTTCCGGTCTCCCTATCCCCTCAATTAGACCCACACTCGGAGCACAGTTCCCGTCTCCCTATCCCCTCGGTTAGACCCACACTCGGAGCACAGTTCCCATCTCCCTATCCCCTCGGTTAGACCCACACTCGGAGCACAGTTCCCGTCTCCCTATCCATTCGGTTCGACCAAACTCGGAACACAGTTCTGGTCTCCCTATCCACTCGATTAGACCCACACACGGAGCACAGTTCCCGTCTCCCTATCCCCTTGATTAGACCACACTCGGACCACAGTTCCCGTCTCCCTATCCCCTCGATTAGACCTCACTCGGAGCACAGTTCCCGTGTCCCTATCCCCTCGGTTAGACCACACTCGGAGCACAGTTCCCGTCTCCCTATCCCCTCGATTAGACCACACTCGGAGCACAGTTCCCGTCTCCCTATCCCCTCGGTTAGACCCACACTCAGAGCACAGTTCCCGTCACCCTGTCCGCTCGGTTAGACCCACAGTCGGAGCACAGTTCCCGTCACCCTATCCCCTCGCTTTGACCACTCTCGGAGCACAGTTCCGATCGCCCTATCCCCTCGATTAGACCCACACTCGGAGCACAGTTCCGGTCTCCCTGTCCCATCGATTCGACCAAACTCGGAGGACAGTTCCCGTCTCCCTATCCCCTCGACAGATCACACTCAGAGCACAGTTCCTGTCTCCCTATCCCCTCGGTTAGACCCACACTGGGAGCACAGTTCCCGTCTCCCTATCCCCTCGATTAGACCCACACTCGGAGCATAGTTCCGGTCTCCCTATCCCCTCGATTAGACCCACACTCGCAGCACAGTTCCCGTCTCCCTACCTGCTCGGTGAGACCCACACTCGGAGCACAGTTTCCGTCTCCCTATCCCCACATTTAGACCCACACTCGGAGCACAGTTCCAGTCTCCCTATCCCCTCGATTAGACCCACACTCGGAGCACAGTTCCCGTCTCCCTACCTGCTCGGTGAGACCCACACTCGGAGCACAGTTCCCGTCTCCCTATCCCCACAGTTAGACCCACACTCGGAGCACAGTTCCGGTCTCCCTGTCCCCACAGTTAGACCCACACTCGGAGCACAGTTCCCATCTCCCTATCCCCACAGTTAGACCCACACTCGGAGCACAGTTCCCGTCTCCGTATTGCCTCCATTAGACCCACACTCGGAACACAGTTCCCATCTCCCTATCCCCTCGGTTAGACCCACACTCGGAGCACAGTTCCCGTCTCCGTATTGCCTCCATTAGACCCACACTCGGAACACAGTTCCCATCTCCCTATCCCCTCGGTTAGACCCACACTCGGAGCACAGTTCCCGTCTCCCTATCCCCTCGGTTAGACCCACACTCGGAACACAGTTCCCGTCTCCCTATCCCCTCGGTTAGACCCACACTCGGAGCACAGTTCCCGTCTCCGTATTGCCTCCATTAGACCCACACTCGGAACACAGTTCCCATCTCCCTATCCCCTCGGTTAGACCCACACTCGGAACACAGTTCCCGTCTCCCAATCCCCTCGATTTGACCACACCCGGAGCACAGTTCCCGTCTCCCTATCCCCTCGGTTAGACCCACACTCGGAGCACAGTTCCCGTCCCCCTATCCCCTCGTTCAG